>NC_134578.1:41221780-41449280 GCF_050947875.1 Dermacentor variabilis | reverse complement strand
AAGACCAGGAAATGGTGGTCTCTCCTTTTTGCAGTTGCAGACAAAGAACGACGTAAGTACATAGATACTTTCCTCAAACTACATTGCTTTCAACACACGCGTTGTCTCAGCCGGATTGTGCCAAACCCTAAAAACCTTGATGTGCGCTGCGCGAATGCAACCTTTACAAAATTTACTGTCCTCTTGAGGAACACAATGCATTTTTACGTGTTTAAGTAATTGACAAATGCTAACTAACAAATTTTAAAGTATTCATTCAAAAACAACACTTTCAATTTAGAACTTGTGTAGCATATTGAGAAGTACTTAGTTGAATCTTTATATAAACATTGCCGTTGTGGTTTTCAATTGTACGAAACACTAAAGAAAGGGCCCATGATATGATAAAGTGCAATGTTAATTAGTGCTTGCGCGCAGCTTGATCAGCACCATCAGATATGCTTCGAATGAATTATCAATGCTGCATACCGACAGGACATTTGAATAGGGCGTAAGTAGGAGACGGACCGTAGAAAACTGCTCTGGCTGCTACGTTTTCGATTAAAATTCTCTTACTGTAGTGACGGAACAAATGGAATCGTGGGGTTGTGGCGATAACTAGAGCATACAAATTCTTGAAGCCCTGCGAGCATTCTTGATTTTCGTAGACTGCATATAACGTACGACGAGGTCACGCGAGGGCGGCGACACTTCGGTGACGACGGTCTTCGCCGTTGCCTCGCCACCACCGTTTTCGCTTGCAGCCTATTTACTGAGTGCGGTACGCATCCAGTACTAATAATTCACTCGAAGCGTTTTTTTTAGTGGGGACACTAAACTCGTTTCGGAGTGCCTAGTCACATGCTACATAATGGCACATGACACCCCTTCTCTGGTGGCCCGCAACAATAAAACTACAAAAGCGGCCCCCATGAAAAGAAAAACGTTGCAGTATGCTTTGTAGCATCTTAATTGAATGTTGTGTGTTCAAATAATGCTTGGAAAATTGCTAAATAATTTTGTAAGTGTAGCCTAAACTCATAGTAAAAATAGTTTGCGTCAAAATATGATAGTGAAATAGACTCATTTGGTACCCTCCGCGCAGCATACAGCCCTTTTCTTGAGGCTTGGGAAAATCTATCCGAAACACCTTGTCTATGATGCTTTTACTGCATTGAGAGCGATGCCATTTTCTCCAGAAGAAACTGCCAATGTGCATAATTGAAAGCTGCGCATATGAATAGTAGCAAAACGGGTGGCACGCTGACAAATATTAGTCATATGTAGTCGCTTCTGAAAGCACCAATATAGGTTTTTCTTCTCATGTAGCTCTTACAATGAAAGTATATGTGAAACACTTTACTATTCCCAGAAAAACAATTTTTGGCATGACGAAAAGGCAAACGCATTGTAAAGTTAAGTGGACGTCGGTTACTTAAAAGGTTTCATCATTTGCGACATTTTTATGTGTGGCTGCAAATGTGCTCAAACATTGATAAGAACTCCTTCGTCCATTTATTGCAGCGGTGCTAAGGAGAAAGCGCTGTTGTAAACATGTGTAATATGTGAACTTTAAAAGTATTTGCAAAAGTAATTATTACTGCATGTTTAGATAGTCACAGGTATAGCCTTAGCTATGTGCGTCCAGTCGCTGTGCAAGCAAAGTTTGGCGTCGAAGGCGAACTCATTGCTGCAGTCTCTCCATATAAAGCTTTCCAATACCCGATGGTCAAATCTAAGCAACGCGTCATAGATGCCTCCACTCCATGACCATTATAAATTTTATTTGCTTCTAATTAGAACTAGAGATCTTGAACTGGCTGAGAACTGAATTCTTTCTTTACAACGCGGCGCGCTTTTTCAGAACCCTACAGTAAGTTTTTAACTTTCACAGTTTGATTTACCACGCGCCAGGAGGTAACTGTTTCGCTTGCCTTTCTCCAATTTCCTGTGTTCAATTTTGTGTGCTTTATATATTGGGCAACCTCGACGTTTTCAGCTCCCTGTCCAGCGCTGTAGATTTGTTAGACATTTCCCTGTGCGCTACGTTGTGTTTGCGTTGTGCGTTTCAGTTTTCTTTCTTGTGACCTACAATATGCCGTCCTCTAATGTTTCATTCGATACGAGGCAGCCAAGCTATATCGATGTCTGCCTAATTTCGGCGTCTGGCATTTTTCGTTGAATGCATTCATATATTTCATTTTCTATTTCATTTTCATTTTCACAGGGGCGTTTCATGGCTGCTTGCGTCATTTTTTTTTTTTAACGTGCCATAGCTTTCTACAAACGTGTGAAATGCAGAACCACATTTTCTTTCCTTGTTTGTCTTCAAGTATCGCTGAAATTAAATATTTTTTTCATTCGTTTTTCTCGCAGAGTTGGAAGACATTGAAAAAATGATCGAGGAAAGGGCGGAGGTGAAGACTGCTGCTACAGTATACTTCAGCACTGAATCTATGGACAAGCTCGGAACGAAGCACAAAGGTGCTCCAAGTAATTTGGAGTTAGAAATAGAACTCGCTAATCAGATTGTAATCGCTAATAAGTCGCTCAGACTACTCAGTTCAGGACATTAGTCTTACGAGTGGAAAGAGCTCATATTTCTTTGTGGGAGTTGAAGAACTTGGTAAAAGTGCACGAATGACTTAAAAGGGGCTTAAGGTTCATCGTGGTAACCGCAACACGCGGTAAAATGTACGCAGAATTTATTTTAATAAACTCTGCTTAAAAGCGGGCACCATTTTTAAGCGTAACCCCGCACTAACCCGAAAATTCCCATGTTTGAGCAGGAAACTTCGTGCACAGCTTATAGTAGTGTTTTTGATACGCTGAGTGAGTTTTTGCTTGTGGATAGTTCAGGCATGTAACTCGTAATAAATAATTACTGTTCTAAATCAATTAAACCATTAGTAACGTTTGATTAGCATTTCGTACACAACTGTACGCTTCATTGTCCAAATATATATGAACAAGTTCTACTTTTGTTTATAGGGGAGTTGCATTTCGGCATCAAAGGGTTAAAGACGTATGGAAGTCATGATTCAAACAGCGAATTCGCAGCGAAAAGCTAAAGCAAATGGGGAGATCATGGAAAGAAAGTCTATGAAACTGATGTTTACACGTGCGATTGTAACGTGCTTTCTCCATCACATTGTCAAGGATAAATACCATTGCAGAAACGGCGCAATGAGCACCTACATCGGGCGTATTTTGATTAAAATTGCTTACAGCGAAAGTTTCTTGGCCCAAAGCCCAGCTTTTCGCGTGATTAGCTCGCTTTTACGGCAGATAGCTCCACACAGGGCAGCATTAGTAGGGCGTTGGAAGTTTATTGTTCGCCGTAGGAATACAGGAAAAGTGGCTTAACTGTTTGAGCCGGGACAAGAGACACTGCAAATGACAGCAAAGCATAAGTGTACCAGCTCTCACGATAGTGAAAAAAAAACGTACGAAAAGAAAACAAGACACAACAAGAAAGAGTCACCTCTTTACAGCTAATATCAACGAATTTAGTAACAGTATTCAGGCTTTGTTGGCACTATGGGAGTGTGCTTATGGTTAGGACAAAGCTGGGTTACACTGAAGCTTCGTAGGGTCACTGGGAAACAAGTACTTCGTGCCATGAGAAAAGATCAGTTTACTGATTCCGACAAGCGTGTTGGATTGGCCCTCATTATACAGACGGACAGATTTTAGGCGCATTGTTGTATTGGGCCTCGCATTAGCTGGACATCGAAACAGTGCATAACAAAGCGCGAAAGAAAGCCTTTGTAGAAACTAACAAGCCTGTGTGGCAAAATAAAAAGTGCATAAAAAGTGCACTTGAGGGACCTACTCAGAGCAAGCGTTTAATGCCTTGTCAGATTCTTAGAGGGGCCTGAAAACGAGTTTCTTTGCTTATTTTGTCAGCTCACTTGCAAGCAGGTCATTTCTCTCAGCAAAGTAAAAATAGGGAACAAACATTCCGATATTGTGGTTTGTGTAAACGAAAAAAAAAGTTGGCGCACGCCTTTGAACATTGCCATCAAGTGCTACGGCTAGATTTGCTGGGTGAGTATACTCCAAGAAACAAAAACGAAGGGTTATACGCGTGCACCGAATAAAAAATAAATGTCAGTGGATCCCACGTGTATGTGAGAATTGGTTAGACGCGAAAATTTCTTGATGTTTAGAGAGATCTCCTCATTCAACATCATTTCTATGCAGCCCCTCGCTCAACGCAGGCACTAGTCCTACGTTTTTTTTTTGCGCTAAAGTTACTTCTTCACACTCAGAAGTTTTTGATGCCGGCTTCTTCCCTCTCAGCAGCTGACTCCAGTTTTTTGTTTCCGCCTTCCTCACCTATTTATTTATGTATTTATTTATTTAAAATATCCTTACAGGCCTCCTATGAGGCATTGGGTAAGGGCGGCGGTACACAAAAATTTAAAGAATATATATAGTGGGCATATAACAAACATAATAGACATACATTATTAATAGACAGTCGAGGAATGTATACACATCCTATAGAAGTATTAAAGCATTGTACTAAAATAAGAGTAGGTAGTGTACATATTAGAAAAAAGATAAACGATACAGTTCTTTCGATAAACAATGTAAGAAAAATATAGTAATTCCAGTACAAATACTAAATAATACTAAAAAATACAAGAATAATAAGCGAAATAATGAGCTCGTAAACAAGAGAGCACATAACTGGAAAACAGAACAAAATATATCATGCATTTTATTGAAGTTAGGCGGTGGAATATG
Source organism: Dermacentor variabilis (assembly GCF_050947875.1). Classification (NCBI taxonomy): domain Eukaryota; kingdom Metazoa; phylum Arthropoda; class Arachnida; order Ixodida; family Ixodidae; genus Dermacentor; species Dermacentor variabilis. Next base: position 41,444,546 of record NC_134578.1, on the reverse strand, counting down.
AACTGATAAGCTGGCGGAATTTATCGCGATTAGATTCGGAGACGATGAAAACAGGAAGAGCCTTCCACAATCGAATGGCACGAGGAAGCGCCGACCAATTGATGGCACGTGTGTTCCCGTAGATGCGCGTGAAGCTGAGACGAATACATAATCTGCGATATGTGGAAGGTGCGACTTCAAGCCGTAAAGATTTCCTAGCCGCATCAACGTACTTGTGAAATGATGATATGGGCGCAAAATCACGTCAAGTTCTTTGTGGCTGAAGTGAAAGGTCAAGGTTTATTTGTGAGATGCTTGATTTGTAGGTTTAGTTACGTGCGATACACTTGGCGCCCGTAAGTTGAACTGATTCTAATAAGCTGATTAGGTTGTCATTATGGGGTGACAAGATTAGAGAGGCAAATTCCAGCTGGGGGCGAACAAACGTCTGATAAGGTAGCTTGCGGTTGTTGGAGGGCAAATTACATAGGTTTCGGCATAGGTATACCCCAGTGATCTTGAAGCATTAGCACATATAGTAGAAACGTGATGAGTCCAGCAAAGGCTTGGTGCGAGATTAATGCCTAATATTTGTATAAGGTAGCTGTAGAAATTGGCCTATTATTTACGTTACATCGGAAATTAGAGATTGACTGTTCACGAGTAAAGGACATCACTTTCCATTTAGATGGATTAAGAGTCATTAACCAAGTAATACACCAATACAAAATAAGCTGAAGGTTGTTTTGAAGAATGAGGTGGTCATCGGGGCCGGTTCAAGGGCGATAAATAATGCAGTCGTCTGGGAATATTCGGAATCGGGATGCTAAGTTATTAGGAAGATCCTCGCAGGCTTTGAGCAACACGTTCACTAAAGACATTCTGACTACTACGACTTCCCTGGTAGAATACGTTTCTTTTAAGAGGACATAATCGCGCTCCAACGATAGCTACGAATATTGCTCAAGGTGGTGTGCTCTGCGCGACAACCTATTCTCCCTAATTAGGTAGCTGGAAGCAAAGTATATTCTTCAATGTAGAAACATAACGCTAGTGGGCGCACGTGATGCTTACTATAACGATTCGACATTAACGTCCAATAGTGCAACCTGGCTCAACAAGAACGAGAACTAACAGCGCCGCGCGGTTGTATTTCAAGCTCACTATTGCGGTCAGCCACGTTCATTGAGCCCTGGCTCATTGCGTTGTTTGCAGTGCTTAATAAAATAGCACCGTTCCCTGCTGCCCCGTCTCCTTCATCACGAGGACAAATGTCACCAATGTCACTGAACTCACCAATGTCACCGGCCTCACCTATGTCAGTTGCCTCACCGCAGATATCACCGGGAAGACAAGGAACACCGATTTCAGTGCGTAAGTCGCCAAAAAAGGGATGATACCTTTCGCCGGTGTTTTTCACATCAAAATACAGTTGAGGCGCACGGAGGTTGCTATTACGCATCCGCGCTGAGCCCAGCCGCATCAAGTTACGGGTATCCGCGCCAAGTCCTGGTGACTAACGAAGTTTCCTTTTAACTATTTCGTAGATCTCATAGAAACAGAGGGCAACAAACAGCACATTCACAACTGAATGGTTCCGAACATGAAGCACGCATCGAAGTTCTAGAAAATCAAACTCAGAGTTTAAAAGTCGGCGTAATACTCATTCTGGGGGGGGGGGGAGAGTCGCTGACTGAGTATGTGGTGTTCTGCTACTCTGTAGAAGGCTGCGGGTTCGAAATCCGGGCCGTGAAAGCAGGAATCTGCAGGGGCAAAATTTGCTTCCGTGGTAAATTGCCCGAGGGGAATCAAAACATTTTTGAGCACTCCAACACTGCGCACGTAGTTCTTTAGGACGTGAATCGGCGGCTAATGAAAGACTGTAAAATCACATCTCGTGAGCAGATTGTGGTTTTGACGCTTAAAACCCAATAACTTTGGTTTGTAGTAACTGAACCTCTCTTTTGCAGGTGCACCTCGGCCGTATCGCCAGAAGCTGTTCATCGCTGCACTCGTACTGCTTGTCATCGCTGCAGCCGCTATCGTATCCCTCACCGTGTGGACCACCATGGTGCCTTCTCACAAAGTCAACTACGCTTGCAAGACTCCTATATGTGAAAAGGTGATCATACCCTTATGTGAACGCGTCTTTTGCTAATTTCTCGCGCCGAAAAACGCGTGTTTAGAGCAGTCTTACATCTTTGAATACATCGACTGCACCCGTCGTGGTTGCTCAGATGTTTTGGAGCCGCGGGATCAAACCGCGGACACGAAGGCTGCATTTCTATTCGGCCTAATTGCACAAAATACCCGTGTGCCATGCTTTATGTGCGCGATAAAGGAACTAGGGCGCTCGAACTTAACCCGCAGTCTTCAATTACGGCGTGCCTAATGATGATATCGTTGTTCTGGCGCGTAAAACTAGGGAATTTATATCTTTATTAGATGAATTGCGTTAAATAACGCGGCACATGTCAGGCAAACATGTACTTGTGTGGCATGGCGATTGTACGCCAACATTCTCTGCAACATGTGTCACAAAAGAAAGCTTCTCGAGAACCCTACTGTATTTCTATATTTATTTATTTCATGTTGCCCTTACGACCCTCTGTCAGAAGGGGAAGTGGACAAGGAATGTAGACCTAGTGTTCAAGTGCAGCTATAACATGCTAAGTGCAAAAAGAAGATTAAGAAACGCTGCAGCTACACTCTAGATGCGCTGAGATATTACTGAAGAAACAAGACACGCTGTCAAATGTAATGTAAGCTGAGAACATGCACTAAAAATATTGAAAAGCACTGCAATTACACATTCCAAACAGGCATTGCAAAACGGGGTTGACTTTTAATCACATTTTATTAAGGATGGTTGGTAAAACCATCCTTTAGGAATAAAACGCATACAATCATAGCATTAGGACTTGCGATACACGCGAAGTAATTTTCGAAATGCTATATAAACATAACAGCCAAACATAGTAAGAATGAGCATCGGAATAGAAAAGGATGTATTTCTACGCAAAGATGCTTATAGAGAATAACGCATTTGTTCACGGTAAAAGGAAATAATACAAAAGGTGAGGCCTGTAGCTTGTACGTGCAGGTGACGTTTGAGGTCATCTGCACGTATAACGCTGAGTGTATTGTTTTGTTCAACAATCCCTTTATAGCGCTTAATAAACTTTAAGTTGGCCAGGAAGAGGTTGCTGAATCGCTTCTTCTATGAGAGCAGTTCTATAATTACTTATTTTGTAAAACATGTATAAATACAGTAAGCCACATGGTAAAGCGCGGGGCTGTGTGCAAAGCGGGATACAACAATGAAGGGCTATAGTGAAAATAGTAATAATGATAACGGAAATGCAAGTGACAAATTTCTACCAGCACCTAAAAGCAATGGAAGAGTCAAATATTGCATCTTGTCAATGCTAGCTGTAAGTGGAAATACCTAAACAATGTACACATCATCAAGCGAAATGAAGTATAAAAGCAGACTAATTAGACAATTATTGAGGTCATAGCGCTGGATTTGCACGTACAAGAAAGAAAGCAGGACGTGCGCTAACCGTACACTGACTTTCTTTCAAAATAGCATTGTACTAACACCGAAAAACGACAATTCCGATCACATGTGTCGTTAAGCGGGTCAAATGTGTTTTTCTTTAGCATGTGGCTCAGCAGGGTGTCCCAGATAACTTTAGCCAAGCTGTTAAATACACACTGGTGCAACATACAAGTATGTGAGATATACCTGACTATACGGCATCTGTCCTCCTACCCGACCAGCGTAATGTTGTGTAATAATGAACTGTTTATTAAAAAAAATTCACGAACGAAGTTAGATTATTTCTTTTTCAAGTAACGACGTCTTTTCCAATAGGAAAACTGTTGTTGCTTCGTAACACGTATCATTCATTAGTTTTCAGTGCCCCGTATGTGTGCTTTTGCACCCTGTTTTCGCAAGCGTGCTAAATACGAAAAGTGGCACGTGATTAAGCCTACGCTTTCCATGATAGCGGTGACCCCACAAGCGATTTCACGCACGACGAATTTGGTATTTGAGCGTGCAATAACAGCCTTCTGATGGAATACCCGCCTCTAGGTATGGAAGTAGAAGTGTGTTCACAATTTCCACACCAAGCAATTATTTATATTATCAATAATTAATTATAAAAACGTTGTCATGATGTCAGAAGAGCACTCATCACCGGACAGCATTAGTCCCGTCACTACGTAATGAATGATTCTTTTTTAGCAGATTGGCTAACTCGTTACGATTCTACAGGACGCGAGAATAGGTTCAGTAAGAGCAGGACCGGAAAGAGCGTCACTCGGAACTAAGCATATCTAAAGCGGAATTCACTTTTATAGATATGATGACAGCACGTGTACATACATTGGCTCAACGCAATAAGGTCCTTGAGATATACAATCTAAAAAAAATGCATGCCCATTCTAACGTGGGATGAAATGTTTAATGCTCAGTGTGGTGAGAAGCCACAGACGTTTCACTGATCAGACGCCCAATTTTTGTTAGTGACAACCCTGTAAGAGGTCAAAAGAGCTGCTGAGAGTTTGGAGAGGAAAGCAAAACCGCACAGTCCCCACCAGCGACGAGTTAAAGCTCCACGTCTACCTCGAGGGGAAGCCGATACCGGAAAAGACGCTCATCAGAATCCTGGGGATGTGGATACAGTCAAACCAACGCTGCACCCACACCCTCGCCCTACTCAAGGCATCCACCCTACAAGTGGCCCGCATGATCACGCGCATCTCACACAGACGCCACGGCATGCGAGAGGAGGACACACTCAAGCTGGTCAGAAGCTTGGTCGTCAGCCGAGTGGCATACACCCTTCCATACTACAATCCCATCAAGAGTGAGGTACAACAGGCGGACGCGATTCTACGCAAAGCCTACAAAACCGCACTCCACCTTCCCCACAACACCTCAACCGAAAAGCTCCTAGCCTTAGGACTACATAACACCTTCGACGAATTGAAAGAGGCGCAACTAGTCTCCCAACAACGCAGACTACAGCAGACCCCATCTGGCAGGGAGCTCCTGAAGAAACTAGGCTGCGCCGATCAACTTCAAGAGATACAGAGGACCGAAACAATTCCGGACGAGTATCGCAACACACTGAAAGTAGCACCCATACCCCGGAACATGGATCCCAACCTACACAAAGCACGCAGAGAAGCGAGGGCTGAATACCTACAAAAGACACTGGCACCCCAAGAAACGACAGTATACGTGGACGCATCCACGTACGCCAGAGCAGCGGGGCAGAGCAACAGCAACGCGGTAGCAACGGTGATTGATTCGACCCTACGCGAGGTCACCAGCGCATCACTACAAGGCTGTACGATAGTCGAGGCTGAAGAAGCGGCCGTCGCTCTAGCGGCAGCGGAGGGATATCGGTCTAAACGGTCTCTAACAATCCTTACAGACTCGCAAACAGCGTGCCGCAACTACCTACGCGGCAGAATAGGGCACGGAGCGCTCCGCATACTCCGCTCCGGAGACCCCATAACAGAACGACAAACAAAAGAAGAACCAATTAGGCATACGATAGTATGGACGCCGGGACACACGGGAGTGGCAGGGAACCAAGAGGCGGACAGGATAGCTCGAGGGTACACTTATTACCGAGCATCCAACATAGGCGACCTCGAGGAGACCGAACCTGTACCCCAAGACTATTCGGCGATACTAAATTACTACAAGGGCTGCAGAAAGCGGTATCCGCCACCGCACAACTCCCTTAGCAGAGAGGACTCTGTCGCGTGGAGGCAGCTGCAAACGGGCTCGTACCCGAACCTAAACGTACTCAGCAAAATTTATCCCACACAATACAATGACAAATGCCCCTGGTGCCACGAAACACCCACGCTGTATCACATAACGTGGGCATGCCAGAAGATAGACGTGGTACCCGTTATACCAAACCCGAGTGCGGAGCAATGGGAGGGAGTGCTCTCCAGCGATCGCCAGGTCGACCAAGAAGGTCTGATTCGGCGAGCACAACTGGCAGCAGCATCCAGCGGAGCCCTGGACTAAGGGCAACCGACCGTTGTGCCAGAAGATGGACGATTCCATCTGAAGACCGCAGAAGACCAGTGAATCTAGAGCTGATAAAGTTTTTCACTCACTCACACACTCAAAAGAAAGTGAAGACAAAGAAATCGTAGGGCAAAATATTTGTTGTTCGAGTTGAAATCGAGGTAAAGGGAAATGAAAATGCACGAAAGAAAAGAAACATGAAGCAACAATTGACAGCAACAAACATGAAGCCAATTCCTCCCCGTTACGTGTGCGAAGCTCTTATATACGTAGCTATGGCAACGGCTGTTACCATGTCCCCATTCTTGGTATCTGGTCCTGGTAATGTTAACCAGTGGCACTTATAAATCCGTGACGGTGGATATGGCACACCCTTTTCACCACTGGCGTCCCGTAATATGTGAACTTTAAGACCAGGCAGTCGGACAGTAAAATATACCTGTTCATGCTCAAGTTATCAAACTACATCCTATTCATTACGTCTGCAAGTTTCGTTTCGCTATGCCTAGGCATTTCTGTATTTCAGTTAGAGCTAATAATTCCCCTTACTATTTCTATTGCTTCATTACATGTTAGCTACTTATCGGTGTAACTATTAAACACGCAGTGTTCTTTTTTTTAATTGGAACGCTTTTTTAAACAATAGCCTAGAAAATAGTCTCGGGTTAGGTCACTAAATGTATGTTATTTGCCCAGGCGGACATAATTCGCTACAAAAATCGGCGTGTGCCCTTTCACTAAAAGAACTAGTACAATAATTACTTGTTAGCCACCAATTATTCTACGTCATGTTTATGTTACGAAGTTGTAGGGCGGCGTCGCAAGTCTTATTCTGTGTTTCTACGCGTTGAAATGGCAGGAAATATCAGGATAACTGCTGTAAAACTATTTGTTATATCCGCCTCAGTACGCGAACGGAACAGTGAAGCTCGGCTTGAGGCGTCACCACCGTTGGCCACACCGCGCAATAAAGCGTCCGTATTGTTCTTGGTGCTAAAGTGAATACGTATTCAATCGGGAAGTGCGCAAAGCGCCAATCGGAATCAGTATGGAGGAGCACGGAAGCTTCATTTGACGTCGGCCTTCTACGTCATGGAGGGTTTCAACGGGGAGCAGCGCTTCGCGGAGCCGCGTGCGTAATCAGGTAAATTGAACGAAGAGGCCAGGTATATGTTGGCCTATGTGACCGCTTTGAGTTGCAGAAACTCAGAACTACACTTTCATGACGACTCCCCTCAACTTTTGACGTCATGAGCGCGCGAGGCGCGCTCGTGTTTTGCTAGCGTGTTCGCTACCGCGTTTCGCTAGCGCGCCAGGTGTTGCCTGAGGGGAGAGGGCATCACCGCGACGACACGTCACCAGCACGCCTCGGCGTAGTAGACACGGTGACAGATGCGGTGAGTAGATAACGCCGCGGACTGTCGCGTCGATACCCCGTAGGCAGCCGCTGCTGCTTCCTCGGTCCTTCGTCGCATAGAACTTCTGCGGCAAGGTGCGTCCTTGATTTGTCAGCCAAGAAGCTGACATAGAAACTTTTAAAAAAAAGTATCTCACGCTAATTTGACCACCAAACTAGCTGACATACCCCGCACCGAAACTCGAAACCACCTGCTCATATATACTCGCAGTGCAAAACTTGAAAGACCACTCAGCGGGGATCAATTGGACATTTATGCTTTCGCTTTCACAACTAGCTCGCAAGAAGTTCTTAGATGTCCACGGATTTTTTTGTCATGCAAATTATATCCTCCTGGGCAGATTATTGAAGTGTAGTAATGTAATTCGCGTAAAGCTTGGTCGTTTATTTAACAACGAAGCGCTCGAAAAAAACTACATAGACACACACACACACACACACACGCACACACACACGCACACACACACACACACACGGACACACACACACGCATACATACATACATACATACATACATACATACATACATACATACATACATACATACATACATACATACATACATACATACATACATACATACATACATACGCGCGCACACACATTTTTTACGCTTCATGTATCCAGATCAGATCTCATGCTGTTTTTTTTAATTTTCAGGAAGAGTTTGTTGGCCTTACGGAAGCCTTGCCCCTGGTTGATATGTTAGATTATAATATTTAGCGCGTGAGTCGTCCTTTTCATTCTGCTTTTCAATGGATGCAATGCTAATAACCTAGCATGCGCTGCGCTTGTGCGATAATTTTTTAATTCCTCATTTCAATTAAACAGAACAAATAGGTTGTGTGCTTTCCGTGGCTTCGTTATCTCTCTCTACGTATGAGTAACAAGAATGGAGTTCCTAAGTTTCCCTCATGCTAAACCTTTTAAATGAAGTGCCGATTGTCGTTAATAATGGGGTGTACTATTTCAGTGCCGCACTGTGGGTTCTTTTTTTCTGTTAACCATCGCACAACATCGCGTCTTCGCATCCCCAGAGCATGATTTTCTCTGGCATGTATAAAAGGTCAGTAAGGTCGTCTCTTCTATTTGTGTCCGTCTATCGCCAGACACTTTGAGACTTAAAAGCGCTATAGAGTTCCTTTCTTACATGGCGCGCAAGAATAATCGTTAACCATGGCTCCAGGTGATGAAACAGCTTTCGGAGTACGCCAATTCCACGGTGAAACCGTGCGACGACTTTTACTCCCACGTGTGCGGCCACTGGTTGCGAATGGCCGAGGGAAGCACGTTCATGAGGGACGCCAAGAAGCAGTTCACACGCACGCGCCACGCGCTGCTCACCTCGCCGTTCAACTCGAGCGAACCCAACAGCGAGGTGATCGAGACGGCGCAAGCATTCTACACATCTTGCCTGGCCATGTTCGGCGAGGCGGTGGAGCTCAAGACGGCACTCAACGAGCTCTACTCGGTGCGTATAAGGGAGGTTTTACCTCGCCCTGTGAAGGTGTTGCCCTTTGCGGAATGCCTTGTTAACCCGGAAACGCAAATGTGAGAGATCTGACTGGTGGCGCTACCTGTTGGCGCAAAGTGGGACCATATAAGAGTCGGCGTTGTTGCTTCGGTAACTGACCGTGTTCTACTTGGCTGCTGTTGCAAAACGTCAGCTGCGACGTATTCATTCACGTGCAAACTTTTTTAAGTATTTTTTTTTCTGCTAGAGCCCCTACGTAACCTAAAAGCTTGTCATATGGGCTGTGGCCTGACATAATGTGACGAGTCACCGATACCACTAGAGAGTTTTAGCTTGTCCATTCTTAAGGGAAGTGGCGCGCTACGGCAAGCGTGGACGGCTGCAGCAACGCTGCCTGTGACACTCAGCAACGCGTGAAATGTTTTTGGTGTTACATGGCTGCTCACGTCGAAGCAACATAATGAAAAAGGGACTGCATGTTCTCAATTGCGGCACGGTCGATGCTTTACACCTGCAGATAGGTAACATAGCTACGCTCAGTGTAATTGAACTAAGCAAAACAAGAGGGCGCCACCAACCCGATGTGTTTACGTTTATGTTCCCCGTAACCCAGCTTTCCTAGAACGGTAATGATGTATATGCGCATGCTAACACTCCATAACTTTGCTGCTGTTTGCACTTTCGTGAAGAATACCCGTGAAGGTTACCACGTTTTCGGACATACCTCTGCTATCTTTCTCTCGATAGCTCAATGAACAAATTTCGGCAGTCTCCTTTACTGCACTCGAAGACAGAGTATAAAGTTTAACCAGGTGATAATTTTTTCGCCATTACGATATTGTGCCTAGAGCTAAAGACAGGCAGATGTAGACAAAGGCGAACACATGACGCTTAGTGACCCCGTTATTTAAACATACGGACTGGTTAGACAAGGAAGTCCGGAAAACTCGGGCAGTTTTACTCTCGTGATTCGAACTCGATCTCTAAAACTAAGCAGGAACAAGCGTCCAAGCAGGACTGGATTTGAATCTCCCATCTTAGTAAGCGTAAAACAAGAAAACCGAGTGAACAGTGTTCAATCCAGGACATAGCCGCAAGCATGTTGAAGAGCGGAAATCGGCTGCGAAATGTCAGAATGGAGGACTGCGTTCTTGAAACGTTTAATGGCGGCACATATGAATAACCGAAATCTTTTTTTATTTTCCATGTAAACGTGCAAGACGTGTCGAAACCGAGCCTAGTGAACGAAAAGGAAAATAAATCCCTTAAGGAAAAATTTTCAGCAATTGACGGGAATCACCAAGGAGAAAACTAAAAATGGGCTTCCCCAGAAGCCACTTATGGCTTCGTTTGGAATTTGTACAGGCAGCCTTTGTCATATGTGAGCCAGCGGTGCACATTTCAAATGCTTTAAAGCACCTGCGTAGCAGCACTGGATGGGTTCCACGGGCATGTGGATGGAGGGTTCCGCATAACCGTGCTTTGGAAACAAAGCGAATCACGCGCGAAACTTCTCCCTCGTACTGCGTTCCTACTCTATACCAAGGAATGGCACTTGTTGCCCGATAGTTGTAGCCGTAAATTTCCCACCCAATACCGAATCTCGGAAAGGCAAAATAGTTCTCGTGTCTTGCCTTTTGCAGTCAACTCCCGTCAATAAAGGGTTAGGGAACCATGCGTTTAATGAAGGCGGCAACTTATTATTGTGATAACAATGATATGGACAGTTCAAGCGCATTCCCTCCGCCGGCGTCGGCATCGCCGTGAGGTTGCGTATAAGGTCCAAGGGTGATAACACCGTCGCCGCGCGCACTACGCTGTATGTGGGAGTGAAAGTGTGCGAGGGAAGCCCATGATCGCGGCTCAATCTCGCCCGCGCGAAAGGGACGAAGGCAAGGGGAAGCATGCCGTCTTGTCTCGCGTGCGAGGCACCCAAATTTGCGAGGCGCCGAGGGGAAAAGAGGGAAGGGAACTCTGGCTGCGACTGCGCACGTTGCGGCTGCGCGCAGTCGTGACGCCAAGATTGACAGCGGTCTGCGTTGGTGGCAGGGTCAGGTATGATGGAGGCTCGTAGCTTTGTGCATACTGTGTGCGTTTGGCACTCGCTTTGCAAAAGGGTACATGTGCGGGCATGTTGGTTGGCATGTTGGCATGTTAGTGCTTGTCCCAAGGTAAATATACCTGGTAGCGAAGCTGAAGCTTGCATAGAAACCCATACGTTCCAAACATGGCGGTTCATCGGCGGTTCATGGGGCTTAGCGCCATCTGTTGAGGAGGGAAGACTTCCGACGGAAGAAAAATAATGTCACGTCATATCTGTTAAAAACCTGAAGTGAGGTCATCTTGTTCTCAATGGTGCGAAATTTGTTTCGGTTGCCTGCCATTACAGCTGTATATTCAAATTCCTCGCCTGTCGACTAGATGGGCGTCCTGAGCTTTCAGCCAGAAAAGCGAAATGCAGAAATCCCAGAAATGCAGTAAAAGTCAGCCGTACTTTTGTCGAAATCGTACCCCTGCACAGTACATAGTTACTATGGAGGCCGACGAATGCTTTGGGTGCAAAGTGCTGGTCCCATCGTCGGGCGCCAAGCCCATTCCAATGGACAGCCAGCCCAGTCCCACGAAAACACCTAAGATAAACAGCCATCTGGTCATCGTAACTCCACATTTCACTGAACAGGCTAAGCAACGATGGAGCTACCTACTCCATCAAATTCAGACAAACGTCGACAAGCAAGACACACCGTGTGATGGGGGCGTATTGTAACAGGTGCACCTTACGAGCGCGCCTTTCAGCACTCTTCAAGAGATGCATTGTATTGCAGTAGATAGCGGCGTCAACGCCCCCTTTTATGATTGGCGCTAAAAAAAGGCAGTTATTGATAATGATAAAGAAAAATAGAGCTGTTCCTTCTTTTGTTAGCTCGTGTATTTAAATTTGAATGACAATTTTTTTCATTGCAATTATCTAATTGTGTCTCGCTTTAATTAAGAAAAACTCTTTTTTCCCACAATGTTTCTTCCTCCTCACATAGTGGCGATTCAATTGCTGCTCCCATAACCACCCTTGCTGATGTCGGTGAGAATTTGTTCTGAACCACTTTTCATCCGAGGCTTGGCGACATTTTTGGATCGACCTTGCTTGTCTCGACTTGTCCGTCGTCTTCGCTGCGCTACGTTACTTGTAGCTCACTTTGCGTTGAATCGATAGACAGCACGGATGTCACTTCGGTCTCTGCTGCTGCCGCCGCGTTCTTCAGCGTTTCAACAGTGAGTGCCCGCAGTCAATAAGTATAATGCGTTAGTGTTTTCTGATCTCGCTGACGCCTTGCTGATTAGTTTAGTTACCAATCGAACGTTAACAACTTGATACGGCTGCTAAAACGACTATCCTTACTTCGTATGGCTGTCTGCTCATTTGCTATCACAATCGATGCTTCGATTTCAAGCGAAACTGCGTGTTTCTATGCGTCCTTTCTTTCTTCCTTCGCACTTCACTTGACAAAACCTGCAATATCCTGAGTCACAACCACATGGTTCAATTTCTATGCAAATATCCCACCATATCGATTTGTAGGTCCTGATTGTCTTTTTATACTTGCGGCTCCGCAAGTGTGATATGGCATGCGGCTTCGCTGTCATAACGGTTGGTAGTGTTCTAACCAATAGTCTCCTTCTAACCTAAAGTGACAAGTTGTCTATTGAAATCAATATTGTATACGACAGTTATGAATCACTCTCGGACACCCAATTTCCTTATTCTAATTTTATAATCTCTTTATTCTACTAAGCTTATTCCTATGCCTCATCTCCCAATCCCCAACTTGTCCCGTGAATTTATTGATTACTTCTAAATTCGATCTTTTGCATTCCCTGGCACGGAGCAGACCCCTCCAGAACTCTAACAATCAACGGGACCCGTAAAAACTGAATTCAAGGGGAAAAAATATTTTACATAATACAACCTCTTAACTTTCAGTAGAAGAAGCAGGGACTAGTGCACTCAGTGCAAAATGATATTTAATGCCACCAAAATTGCACTACGGACTCTAACTACAAGAAATACAATTCCGTGCAAGACTACAGCGTATACAATTCAATAGAAACTGCATATTTATAGCACAAATTTCCTGACGCTACACATAATCTAGAAGGGGGCCGACACTTGAATTAATGCACTGTGGGTATAGAAGTTACATAGACAGGGATAAAATGTCTCAGAAAGGCTATCCAATGTTTCGGCAAATTGACCTGTATTTGTCAAAGGCGTCTTTGTAATCCTCGGAAGGTTAGTTTATCCCAGTTAATGTAACTTCTATGACGTGACACATATGCAATTATGAGCAATCATCACGTTTTTACTGATTGTCGTCACCACTAGAAATGCGTTGTCCCAAAAAGAGAAAAAAACAGGCAGTTTCTATTCTCTACTCCATTACCACGCCCCGTCCATTAGCATGGAGCGAGATAATTTTGCCGTGGTTTGGTCACTGCCGTGTTTTAACTCATTCGCAGGCGTTAAATGTGTCCGTAAAGAAATGGCTGGCCGAAACCCGGTGGCAGAGGTTCTTCGCCGACTGCTTCGACCTGTCACTCAAGAATCACTTCCACAACCTCTTCAAAGTCAATCGCTACTCTGCGGCCGAGGGTCCTTACTTCTCTGTGCTCCTCGGGCGCAGCTTCTACCAGCAGATGAAGCACAATGAACCTGTCATCCGGACGAAAGAGTACATGCGACGAGTGCTGGAAAAAATCGGAGAGACGGCGCCCTCCCACAAAGTGATTCAAGAGGTTATCGCACTGGACAGCGCTTGGCAAACGCGGGCCTCCATGAAAGGCACGCCGACGTCACCTGCGCGCGTGGCCGACATCTCGTGCGGACCATTCACGGCCGACGTGTGGGGAGCGAAGTTCGCCGAGCACGGCGCCTCCAACGACACTGCCGTACGCACAGTGAAATTCAGCCTCACTTGCGCGTTCATGGAGCACGTGCTCTTGAACTCGAGCTCGCAGGCCAGACCCCTGTACTTGCTGACGCTTCTGGCGGCTCACGTGTTGACCTACGACTTCCAGCTCTCGATATCGAGGTCTACGAAGTCGCTGCTGAGCGTTTGCCAACTCGTAGCGGGGCATATCTTCAAAGAGATGTGGGTGCACGCGCTCTCCCGGATGCTCTCCCTGAAGAGGCCCTACGTGCGAGACATCAGGAACTACACCGACTTCGGCACGCGACTGCGGCGGGTCATCTCCGAGCGTGACTGGATGAGCGCCGAAGACCGCGAGGCGTGCTTAGAGCGAGTGAAGGGGATCCACGTGACCGTCTTTCCGGACAGCGTGATGAGCATCCAGCAGTTGGAGTGCAGTCGCTTCGGGCAGGGCGACAGGAGCATCAGCCGCTTCATCCTGAGCAGCACGTTCATCAAGAACTTTGTGCACGTCTTGAAGGTCGAGTTGAGCCCATCCTGTCTTCTCAGTCCGTACACCTCGATGCCACGTAGAACTCTAGATGCTTTCCTTGGCACCGACATCACGCTCGACTTGGCAAAGAACACGGTCATCGTCCCGCAATTTCTGGGCGCAGAGCCACTGTTTTACGTGGGAGATGTGGATAGATTCATCAACATCGCCACTGTGACCACGCTGGTGGCCAGCCTGGGAGCGACCATAGCCAAGCGTCCGATTGAAACCTCGGACGTCGGTGGTGTGAGCGAGTCCACCGAGGGGCAGTGGAGCGATGCGACGTCCGGAAAATACGACGACATCTCACGTTGCCTCGCAGCAAAGTATAAACTACCTGGTGACAGGTCACGCAACGAGACCAAGTTGGACGAGGTTTTTGCGATCATAGATGGCATAAGGGTCGCAAAAATTACGAAGGACGAGTTTGATGAGGAAGACGCAGAAACGAACGAGAGGCACTTAACTGCCACCGATTCGCTATTCTTTAAGCGCGCTTGCTTGTCACTTTGTGCGTCCGACAAGGTAGATTTGCATGTCACAGAGCACAGCTTCTCCAAAGCCTCCGCGGCATGCAACTACGGCGTCGGCAGGATGCGAGAATTCCACAGTGCATTTGGATGCAACGACAAGGATCGAATGTGGACCATAATGCAGTGCTTTGACCGATACACAGAAAAAGAAGAGGATCTTCGTTAACTTATGCATGGTCATATTTTGCCATCTTAATCGTCGTTACTAATTAGTGTACGGTTGATTTCCTTTGCATTATAAGCGTTGGGATTATCTACTAAGCTAAACCTTGTTTTGTTTTTAGTATTCCCTTTTGGTGCTTTGCAAGAAAGTTACCCTCTACGCGCTAAAGTGCAAGAGCGCGTTCTTGCTAATGTGACGTCTTCCCGATACATTGTGTAATTATCAGAAGCTGATATGTGTGACTAATTCATATCAAAGACGATGTTGGTGAACACGACTGTATTATGTCGAACATGGCACCAAGTTACTTTATTTCTTAGCTCTGTGTTGTGGCTCACTGAAACTGCTACGATACGCGCAGCTTCTTCAATATGAGACAAATATTTTTGCTCGAATTGACGCGTTTCATGAAACGTGGACGTGACTTGAAATCGGGTGTCATTTTGTGCATTGAGATATTATAGCCCTAAAGACTTCATTGCTGCAAACGTCACATGTTGAAATAGTATTGGACAGTGGTTTAATGTATTCCTTTGCGTAAAATTGCAAGGAAATACTCGTGGAGAAAGTCTGGTGCGTTGCCAGTGTCAGGGAGTGCTCTAGGGAGTGAACACCTTGATTAGGCTACTACGGACTTTACAGTTGAATTTTGAATAAAATGTGTGAAATGCCATTGCATTTGAAATTCTATAAAAAATTCCGTGAAATAACGCAGTCAGAACAAAAGCCCTAAATGGAATATAAAGAATGTACCTTGTCGTTGTTTACATCAGCAATGAACTCAATGCTTGAAATTGCCGCTTGCACACCTAACAAAGTGATACGGTATTTCCGCAATTACGACATAGAGTTATGTAGAACACGCGTCAAATTGTTTACTCCAACTCTATGGAACAACACGGTGAAACATTATGCAGTTTTATATTTGGCGCAAAATCAGAAATAAATGAGCAATATATTTTATATTGGTTATTAGTATAAGTATGCAGTATGCCAAACATTTTCACCTCTGTTTTTCAGTGCTGCTGTTCTAAAGAGAATAAACGTTGTGAGGCATTATGGAAGTGCAAAGAGGGTAAAGTCATTCAGGCAGTGCATAGTACCTCAAGTACACTAATGTAGTAACATGATAAACTGTTGATCAATGCTACACCGGTAGCCTGAAATGGATGAAATAACTATCGGTATCTACATACGTCTAGTATTTGTACAGTGGTTTGAAGTATTTACGTAGAGTGCAGGTTCAACTGTCGAAATGCATAAACAGATAGCGGAGCATCTGTTTAAGGAAAGTAACTAATGAGAGACATAAGAATGGCATTATACATGGTCAATTCCTCGAGATATCGAAACATGGTGTATATTTGACATTTTTTATTTTGTCTGAAAACTCCTTCCGCACACGAGACGGAATAATGCGGAACTGAAACATTTTTTAAAAGAAAGCTATTAGTAAACTGGAAAGAACCGTCGGAGATTGTTGGGCGATGAAATTTTACGAGATGTGCTTTTTCTTAAATTCGTGAAAATGCTTAAGGGTATTCAAATATGATATAGCAAATGTATATTTCCAGCGCAAGTAGAAGTAACGAGGAACTAGATCACGACGTTTTGTGTATTTATAAAAAAATTAATATTTTAGAAAAATCGAGAATGCAAAATTTTTCAAACGTGGTCATTTTTAGGACTGTGTTTCTACTTTTATGCACATCCCACCTAGTTTAAGTTTGCAGCAGATGTGGGCTTTTAGGTTGATGACGAGCCTGTGCAATTTTATTTGTGTAATAACATTTAAAATAATAAAGTTTTACTGAAGACATGAAAATTTAAGTAATAATTTCTTGAAGAATGTCGATACACCCCCCCCCCCTTCTTTCGATCTCGTTCACGGTCGCTCAATTTGTTCTATGAAGCGTGCAGAATAGCATTATAAAAAATATGGTGTCACTTGTATTAGAACGAAGTTACAATGTTGGAATATTGTCTTTTGAGAGAGCGGTATATAGGGCGGAAAAACATTTCTTGCTAAAAGATAATATTGTACGCTTCCTCCTCTTCTGAGCCTTTCTCAACGCCAAGAACTAGAGATTTGCGTTCGGTACAGCAACTGTATAGCCCTGCACTCTTTTTTTGATCGCCGTGACAAAATGAAAGCTGTGGGAATATACAGTGGGCTCGCGATATTTGCCTTGTGCAGAGTGTCAGCGGGCCCGTTCAGGCAGCATCGAAGTGCAGATGACAGTGAAATGCGTATGTGCAGAGGACAGTGCAGGGCGTTGCCCTACCAGCAAGCAAATGAAGTGAGAAAGGTATGAGCTTTATGGTATGTATGGCGTGAGATCCGAGTGGCCATCTGCCGTCTCCGACTCTGCTTGGTTCCATGCATGGTTTAAGTTATCGAATAAGACCACTTGAGTTACATCGGCCTGATGGTGCGCAGCGTCTGGTCAGCTATGGCTAGGCCTTACAGTTGCTACCGAGTTTTGTGCTGACTGCCTCTTGGCGCACAAAATTAAAATTCAGTTCCGTCCGGCAAGCCGAAGATGCCACTCGAGTCCAAGGACTTCGAGCCGTCACCTGAGGCCACCACAGCAAGAACTGCCGGACTATTCTTTATTAAAGTTTCTTCTTCTTCGAGTGAAATTTCCGTGGTGTCGAAGATGATGGCGTCTATGCTGCGCAAGGCCTTGTGACAAGGTGCGCGTCAAAACGGAGATGGAGTTTAGATGTGTCAACACCGCTTCAAGCCTTTTCAGACTCTGGACCGGTGACGTCTTCTTCCTTGCGGAACAGGCCGTCGGTGAGGGGAACAAGTACATAATGTTCCCTGAAGATTCACCCTTGCGGTCCCCCAGTCGTGTTCCTCAAAGACAAAGGAAAGCCTATGCAAGGAGGAAGCAGAGCGAAATCGAAAGCGTTGTGGCAATCGAAATGCACTCTTCTGGGAGGAGCGATAGCCGTGACCCCTTGAACCTTTGCGATGACTGCCTTGAAGGGTCGGAAAACTTGATGAAAGCCCACAATGCATCTACATCTTATCAAGAGCGCTAATAATTGTTGATACTGCTGCCAGTGAACTTCATCCACGAAAAATCTAGGTCGCCGTGCCCATGCATGTATATACATAATTCACGAGGCCCGAAGTTGGTCTGAAAAGCACGCTGTGGGGATAGCCCCAGATTCACTAGAAAGGTCCGTTTTAAGGACTCAATATCTCCAGAACGCTATTGACTACTACACGGAACGGGAGTTTGGACGCTCACGATGGCGCCCAATCAAGAAC
The DNA here is from genome assembly GCF_050947875.1 of Dermacentor variabilis. Taxonomy (NCBI): domain Eukaryota; kingdom Metazoa; phylum Arthropoda; class Arachnida; order Ixodida; family Ixodidae; genus Dermacentor; species Dermacentor variabilis. The sequence goes on along the minus strand of NC_134578.1, from coordinate 41,426,173 downwards.
GACGACGTGTGCGTTGACGGTGACATTATTGAGGTGAAAAGTAGTACATGCTGAGATTTTTCACTCCCTTAATACAAGGGTTATATCGTTTGTTGAATGCGACTACTCCATACAATTAAAATGCGTTTTCGAAGTTTGAAGCGCTTCTTCCGAAGTAGGTTCTGCTTGCTCACCAACAAAAAGTGTGCCTTTGTGTGCATTGTGCCTACGACTAGCTCTGTGTTTGTGCATTAAAAAAGTTTCATTGGTTATGCCTATACCATGTATGACTTGAAAGAACTGTGCGTCTGCTTCTCACCAGCTGTGAAAGGCGACCTAGGCGACCGTTAACTTTGCACTATGATTGACTGGACAACTATGCGATGCTTTGGGTCCTCAAATGAGTCGAGGTTACTTATGCGGCGTGAGAAAAGGAACACTTCGTAGAGAAACATCGCAGTTGAATTTATGTGTGAGTTAACTAGCTAAGTAGATCTCCAGGGGAGCTATTGTGTAGGAGCTCACCCAGTGGACTGTCCATTTCGGCCGCTACTGATTGGCTTGGGCCGCTCGTCTCCTCCTCGCTCGTGCTGCTGCATCCAATCAGCAGCAGCCGAAATGGACAGCCCATTAGGCTGACTCTTACCGAATACTCCCCCCCCCCTTCTCTCTTGTGGGCTCCGTACGACTATATACGGCGGACGCAAGCTGCCATCATTCATGAATCAAACAAGTCGAACAGCAAGCATGCTTCGTTATGCATTTTATTTCACAGAGAACTTGACTGAAGTTGTTTCGAATGAAATTCAATCCTACCACTGGCACAAAAACAAGTGTCAGTCTTCCCCTATGTTGTAAGCACGAGAAAAATAAATCAATGGGTACTTTGCTGATCTAAACTGCGATAAAACAAAGCTTATCTATGACTGCCTGAGTTGCTGTTGTCTGAACTGTTCTGAGAACGGACGCCGCCGTGGTCTCGAGCATGGGATGCAATCACAACCATATGGCTGCAAGGTTAGTCGCCGATGTGCGCGCACCCCCACGCCCATCTCCCACGCGCCCACTCGCACAGCGCTACTGGCAGGTCGCCTCCTCTCCTTGCGTCTCTGGCAGGTGATCACCGCTTTCCTTCGTCCATTACGGACTGCGCCCGGACACTCATGAGCCACTAAAGGCTTATGCCCTAAAATAACACGCAGCTACGCTGTTACGTCGCATGACGCAGCCCATGCGTGCTTCGCATTAACCGATACCCGCGAGTGCCTTGAAGTAACCCCCTCAAGGTCGCATCACCTGCGTAAGCGACCATTGCCACAAGACACCTATAAACAGATTTAAATTTTATGAGCCTTCACGCAAAAGTTATGAATCGGTAATATGGCTGTTCCCTGCGACCGAACACGGGAAGAATTCCAGTGATGGAGTTGGACCAAACACATCGGCATCTGAAGTGGTCACAAAACTGCAAGGCAAGCTGAAGAACATCTAGCTGATTCGCCCAGCTGCGAGTGATATTGAGTGCTGCCGTGATGAAAAAAAGAATGGAGTGGGAACTCGAGACCTGTGCGCAAGGCATTCGAGCGCGGTATGTTTGGCTGGGAAGACCAGGCGCGTCTTGCTCTAAAGATGTTTTGTCCCCTTCCAGAACGGCAACCACCTAATCTTAAATAATCAAAGGTTCTTAAACTTCGGTTGATCACATCTGGTGCAAAAATGAACACTCATGTATTATCTAAACCAAGGCTTGGCGACTTCTATCCAGAAGCACAAATCGTCCATGCATTTCATGTCGGCCATGACAACACCCTAACACACGCATTGTATGAATCGTTCGTTATTATCCAAAACTGCAATTCCGTTGCATGCAATCAGTTGACACAAAGGAAAAGCGCCACTGGGTGTGCTGCCCGTTGACGAAGAATATCGGCCGCTGTACCGGAGTCATGAACTACGCAAGTGAGTTTTGATCGAACAGTTCCTTTTCTTAAAGAAAACCTTTTTCATCGACAACAAATAATTTATTTCCATTGAGCAAGATTAAGAAGAGAAATAATCTTATTATTGTATCACCTTCTCAGAAGGAATGCTCATTTTTTTATTGTGGACTCCTCTGTCGAAACAGAATACTTCAACAATTATAACTTTGTTCCAATTTGAGTGATACAAAGTGTTTTTTCCTACTATTATTTCGCAGTCCTCAGAAATAAAGTTGGGTGACCTTGAAAGAGATTGAAAGCGATGTTTTTACCGACATTTTTCATTAACCGACCATTCTTTTAATCCTGATCTTCTGAGTAAAAATATTACTTAAAAAACTGTAGAGGAATAAAGCTGAACAGGCTCGTTATCCACCTATAGGCCTATCTCTGCTGTAAATCGCAACAAGCTGGAATGTACAGGCAAGTAGGCACAGAGTATCAAATATGAGCACGTTAAAAAAAATGTTGCGTATTCAAGAATCACAAATCCAGAAAGTGTCGTGAGCTAGTGCCACTATTCGTTCCGCAAAAAACAAACCCAGGTATTTGCTATATTATACTAGCATGAGCTTAAGAATAGTCGAGGATTTATTTATAAAAAAGGACGCTTCGTTAAATAGTCGTCGTCAGCCGGCGACCTCTGATGATTTGTTCCAACCCGCCGGGCGACCCGACGGGACCCCTCAACTTTGACTTCAACACGAAAGGCTACCAACTCGCAAAGTCTTTTTAACGCGCTATATTCGCCTCACCCAATGTGGCAACAATGGAGTGCTCCATGCCTACCATTTTCGTCATGGATCTAGTTTTGCGTAGACGCCGTGAAAAGCTGCAGTGTTTGCATTATCGTGGTACAATATCAATATACATGGCAGCTTATAACTCATTCTAGCTGCACTTTTCGTGGAAAACGAGCGATTGACTGCAACAGTGCGAGCTCTTTCGGATTTCCAAACGACAACTAAGCGTCGTTGCACTACCTATGTTCTCATCACCAGTGCTCATTGACAATTTCATTGAATTGCAGCAAAGAAAGTGCTAAATGCGAAAGCTTTATTAAAGGAGGAATGACTCTGTGGCCTATGCTACGGTGTGCGGAGGTCAGGCGATAAAATGTTTGAATTACCGTTTTCATTACGGGTGCAACTAAGCTTTTGTTGTTGTAGAGTAGCCGCACAATGTAATAAACCGCAAAATTGCATTAGGAGAAAAAAATTGGGCGTTGGTTGTTTAGTTCCGTGGTTCAAACACAATCTAAATAAACATCGCAAGGGCGCAAAAGTGCAGCCGAGGTGGGGCTAGAGGCCCTCGGCAGCCAGGGCACTAAGCAGCATGACAATGGACTATCACAATTAACATAAGCATGATAGGCTAGAATGTCCTCAATGTGCTCCGTAGAACAATTCGTCCAATGTTTGTTAGTCACCGTAGGACTAACACACGGTGATTAGCGCGCTTTAGGTGACCGTGTTAGTTTCATTTCGAAGTGGTAAGTACGTGTTGCAGTGATTGAGGCCGGGGCAGTCGCACTCTCCCAAGTGCTCGGCCGCTTTCTTAGGACAACGGAACGTCGGAGCAAAGTGCCGATCGAATCCAGCCAGGTCGTTGCACAGCTCCTTCGCATCTGAATCCCCGCACTCTGCGAAGCAGACCAGCTGATAGAAGAGCTTCTTGAGACTGGAGCTTTTACTCGGCGCCTTCGTTGCGGACTGCGCTTTGTTGCGGTCGTCACCACGGCCGGTGGTGTTCTCGCCCAGATGTCGGGCCTTGAGAAACCAGGCCAGTTGCGCCGACCAGCGGAATCGAACGATCGTTCTGGCGAGACGTGCGGTGACGTGTTGGCCGAGCACGGAGGACGCCGAACGCGCGAAGCACTCTACGATGTATTCGCGCGCCCAAGACGGGAAGTACTTTGTGGCATCGGAGTCGAAGATGGCGCGCAGAATGAGGGCCCCCAGGGTCGCGTAGCGCAGGTCTGCGTGAACAACACGAGAAACGAGGTATAAATTCAGGTTTTTATTACGTTACATTACAGTGTATAAAGGGTACATACGTCGACGTCTGGCTTTATTCTGTCACAAGTTTTAGGTGTCTCACTGTGTAAGGAGTGATCGGTCGGATTTCCGTAATATGGGAGATTAGTTAGTCAAAATTAGCGTCGATTCACGCGTGGTTTACTTGATCGGCGTGTGACATTGTTCGAGCGCGAGGTGTGAGCTGTGTGCCGTGGACGCATTTAATATACAGCTGTAGGAAGGACAGCGGCGGTGCACTTTACACCTAAAATTTCCCAAGGATGGAGTAACGAAGCCGCCTGCCTAGCGTATTTTCCTAGCATGCGAGTCACGAGACCTGGCTCTTTGAAGAAGGGAAAATAAATCTGTCGAACGCTTTCCGGCGTCTCCGTGGGACGCGCAATTTATGAACGCAACGACACGAACAAAAGGCTAAGAAATTGTATCTAAGAAGTGATGCCTGATAACCTGGTATGAAGCATACGCATAGGCACATTGTGAAAAATATCCGAGGGCACCTAAGCACTTATGATTTGTGAATACGAAAGCACTAATGTACGGCCCATATCGGAGGCCGCTGAACGGAGTTTCGCTCTGTGAATGTTTGCGTTCCGCTCGTTTCGCCCACCATGCATGGGACAGTTTACGACGATGGCGGATTTCGCTGCTACCTCATCGTTCGTTTAGCTGCGTTCTTCCGCCCCCTTACTTCGTCTGGGATATACTGACGTGGACGGCTACGTTTCGCTACGGCCAAGGCTCCGGCCGCCGGCGATGTAGCTGCTTCAGACTCTATAGCGGTACGTGCTGCCCCATCCAGCAATTAGCAGCAGCCTGCTTTGCCAACGCCCCATGCCACCTAAGTCCTGTGCAACAAAAGACCTAGGAAGCAGCACCGGGCCTAGCACTGCAGGCGTGAGCAGCTAAGCTCAATAGGGGTGAGAGAGAGATACAGACCGCGCGCCGCCTTCCCACATCCCTCTCACGCAAGTCTTGGCGCGCTACTGTGGCAGCAGATGCTCCGTTTCGCCCGCTCTGCTTCGTCGAGGCGCGGTTGTAACGTGGCGTCGCAGCCACTGAGAAGGTGGGTGCCGTTTCGCTGCTACAGGCGATGCAGGCGTTTTTTCCCATTGGGCAGTTTGATGCTTTCGCTTCAGCAACTGGCCCTGTCATGATTTTGAGTCGTTGCATGAAATGTGTTATCCGTAACAGCGTTTTTCCAAGAGTAATATGATGAACATAAGTTGCGCCACCGTGGTTGTACCTGATTGTGTTGATGCGGTTATTGCATTATGCAAAAAAGAGGTGAGGCGCGCAGACAGGACACACGAGTAGAGAAGTGGACAACACGAACGCCGACTATCAGCTGAAGAGAGCCTCAGTGCCCCTTCGCCTCAGTGCTCCCTTCAGTTGATAGTCGGCGTTCGTGTTGTCCACTTCTCTACTCTTGTGTCCTGTCGGCACCCCTCACCTCTTTTTTGCATAGTGAATCCTTACCAACTAGCTCAGATTTCTGTCGTTCTAAGCGGTTATTGCATTTTGACTGCAGTTGGACCAGTGAGCCATTGACACTTTCAACGTCTTCACCTTCGCCGCCTTGTTATTTTAGGGTGTCCGTAAACGTATTAGTGTTTACGGAATGCTGCGTTACCCCTGAGGCGCATGGCAACGACAACGCTAACAGTGACCTCTTGTAACGCAGAGGTTACGCAGAGAGCAAGCAAAGCTGCAGTGACCGACCACATTGTATTCAACTGCTGGTGTGAAGTATTTGTAGATACGTAGCTGTTACAATGTAGTCGCTTTATGCTCTTACATTCACAAGCATATTCGCACATCACAAAAAATGTTTGAATCGCAATGTAGTTGGGCAAAACGTCACTAAAAGTCGCTATTCCTTTACGAACGATGAGCGGTCGAGATAAGCTAGAGGCGTTTAGACTATTGGTTAATAAAAAAGCAGGAAAAAGATTGATGCGACCGTATTTGTTGCATGCATAGGTAGTGGTTGGTACATGGTAGGTAAGCATTAAGCGGAAAAAGAAAAAAAATATTAAGAGGACGTACGCATAAATGCCAGAAGGAAACACTTACACAATACACCTAACTAAATCAAGCAGGCTAGGTGACTATTGTTCACCGCTCCGTTTCGCTATTGTTCACCGCTCCGTCTCGAAGGGGCTGTCAATGAAACATAATCACCATCATGGGGCAACCTGGTAATCCGTTCATGTTTATGGACAAGGTAAAGCTCGCGTTCTTACTTGGGTTTGGCGAGTAGTTATATTTGAGACGCAATCGAATACGAATAGAATAGTGGCATAGCAGTTCTTGCCAATAGTAGGCATGAGCTTTTGCAGCGCTTTTGTTACGCAGTCTTTTTTTTTAAATGTAGCATTGTTCTTCAAATGGCTAATTGAATTTACATGCAATAGAGTATCGTTTCTTTAGTAAACGTGGCCATGACAAAAACACTGCAGTGACAGAGCCTTTGCAGATAACTGCCACTGTATGTTTCTTGTACAGTGTTTGTAAATTGAACAAAACCAATTTTGCAGCTTTAAAATGCGATGAAAAACTCGCTAGTAGAATGACTTGCACTATTCCTTTACTGTTGGTTCGAACTACCAACGCTGACCCACTCACATGCAGTCAGCTCCTGATCGGCGGGGACGTCCGCGTAGATCCCAACGCCAGAGAGGTAGGCGGAACTGATGAGAAAGTGGCCATCAGCTCGGTACCCCACGTGGCCGCTCAGCTGATGCTGCCAGTGTTCGGCAGGGGCAGGCGTCTCTCCCACCCTGGCCGCCTTGACTGCCGCCAGGTTGGATAGAAACGATTCTCCCAGGGTCGCAGCGAGTGGAGCCACCGGAAGAATGTCATCGGCGGTCTCGTCTGTGCCGGGAAATTATTATATTAGGCCGCTGCCAGAAGAGGCATTGCGTAAATGAAGCCGCTTCCCATGTGTGTAGCATTTGGGACAGTGCGGGCGAATCGGTTTAAATAGCACCGAATCGTTGGTGCACCTGGGATAAGCCAATTCAAACGTGACGTGTGTTAGCACTCGTGTTGCATTTCAGACCAGCTGTAAAGCCAGTAGAACGCAATGATTACATTAATTGGATTCTATTGGGTTTATAAATCTTCCCCACACATTGTGTGACGTCTGTGAAAACATAGAGGGGAGGTCAAGCCATCCAAAGAGGCCAGTATGGAAAGAAATATTATTATTGGGATTTTCTGACCAGATTATTTTACAATCAGGCGTGAACGTAAATAATTTATTCATTTAATCACACTTGATAGCGTTTAATGTCCAAGGCAAGCAGCTGAGCTATAAGAGGCGGCAAAGTGGAGATGTTCCTATAATTCATTCTTCTTTTTATGTGCTGTGCAAGATGGCAAGACTGTGTCCCTATCAGTACCCTCTTACATTCGCAATACTGACCACAGACTTTTTGTCATGTACCCATCCTTCGGTACACACCATAGGTAGCGAGTCGCGCCTTCTTTAGCCGACGAGTATCGACGAAGAGGCCCCAATTCACCATAGGTTCCTTCCCTAACGTGGAGGCTATGTCCTGGAACAAGGCTCTGGCTAGGACCACCTGCCCATGGTGCTGAAATGTCCGTGCAATCCACAGCGGGTAGAGTCGGTCGAAGTGCGACGCCGTGAGATGAAGGCACTTCGTCACTGACGTCGCTGATTTTGATTCGACCTCATAGCCCAATGCTGGCGCATGCTTCATCACCTGCGGTCGACATAAATTATGGGCCCAACGATTTACAAAACATAATTTGAAGAACGCAAATAAAAAGTAAGTGAACAGTGAGCTCATCAAAGAAAGCTATTTTAGAAATGAAGCGCGAGTGATCTTTTTGTGTCCCCTACTAAGGGTCTCGGGCCTCCCATTCGCTCATAATCGTCCTATAACTCCTGGAATTCTTTAAAAAACGCAATGACAGCCAGTTTATTGCAATACTTACGGGACTTCAGGAGAGTGCTTAATGAGGTTAAAAATTGCGTAAGTGAAATGTGGATGCCGGAAGTGGCTCTGCACTGAAAAGTATTGCTATAATTATAGTGTCTGAAGATTGCCTTGAAGTACCTTCAATATACACAAACTTTTACAGTAGTGACAACGTGCGGTCCTGAATTCGATTCTTTCGATCCACGTAGGAATGTGTGTCTAGGTGAAATCCCAGAAAACGACATCGGCGGAGTGTTCACAGTAGCAAATAATATAGCGCACGATGCACTGTATGAGAATTCTCCGCTAAATTTCACGTTTTCGCGACAGAACTATATCTAGAGTGCGTGTGACACGTAAGGTACTTGGGCCACAAAGTTTATTGGTTTGCTGGGAGAAAGAATTTCACGCAACTTTAAGCACTGTGACCTCATGGGCCCCATATGGAGCTAGTAAACTGGATCACTTAAGTGGGGATCTTTACTACAAAGGAAATAAAAGAAATAGAAGCTGCAATTGCACGCGTTTCAGTAAAACGTCTCAAACTTAGTTGATATGTGTAAGACAGAAAGCGCCACAACGGTGATATTAAAAGAGGGGTTAAGACACTTTGCCCTGGTGGGACGTTATGACGTGAGTTGCTTACATAAATGCGGCCATGATATTACCGGATACAACTTGCGGGCGTTCCTCTCTTAGAATGAAGTATGGCTTACCTGTGAAAGTAAAAGAATTAGACTGTAGAGACCAACGAGCGGCAATGGCTGCAGTTTCAATGTCTCGATGGCCTTCCGCAGAATGTCCACTCCCCTAACTTCCAACCCGTTCTTTTTCTCTGCGTTCTTCAGCCTCGCTGGAAGACCACGTTCCAGGGAGTGCGTCCACGCCACCTCTGCTACGAGATGCTTGAGCTCTTCGGGACTCTTGAGCATCGACCACGAAAGATCGCTTCGTTCAGGAATCAGGCCCTGAACGAGCGTGTCAACTGAGACTATGTCCGAGTAGTTGACTCGAGCTGAGGCCAGCTCGTCGTCGAAGTCGTCCAAAAGGTTGAGAACGGTCGTCCTTGCCTTCCCTTGGTCATGCGAGAACGTCGAATCCAGCGTTTCGCCCACATCTATGCGGAAAGGGTGACCCCGGAAGAACTGTGCCCTGAGGAACGAAGGTAGGCCAGTCTTCAGTGTAGTCGTGACGACGAGCTCCAGCAGGGCACCGAACCTGTCGGCGTTTGTCCATTCACGGATGCTGAGTCCGAGCGTCCTCAGCAATTCGGTGCCGTTGCCACCCATGTCATAGCCAGCGGTCATGAGGGAGCAGCTGGTGAAGAACACTGCCATCTGTGTTTCGAGGCTGATACCACCAGTTCGGTTGGAGTTTCGGAAGGAAGTGTCGGCTCTGATCACTAGCTGCCGAGCGACATGTTGATTAAAGGAGTTAATGTGGAACTCGTGGTAAGGACCTCGGTCAGCGCCTTTCGCTTGCCACTTGCCGCACACGTACTCGTGGAAATCGGAGCACGGGTCAGCGCGGGAGTTCAGTGCCACCATTAAGTCCCTGCGCATCAGAGGACAGTTGTTGAAGCTTCCCGAAAAGTAAGCAAGAATATGGCAGCTGAGGCCGATTACATAATGGGTACCCACGCACACCATTTTATGACTCTATGAATGGTCCTGCACCACTCATTGCTTTAGAACTATAAAAAAGCAATGATCGACGGTCTCTGGTCCCTCGTGCAGGAGCAGTTTCACAAGACAACGCTGGACTTGCAACTGAAGTTTACTGCGAAACAAATTCTGTGGGTCGCCGCCACGCATGCGTAAAGGCCAAGCCCTAAAATACAAGCGAATAAAGAAGTAACCCTAGCCACAAATCCCCTCGACACGTGCTTGTCGTAGAATCTTTAGACGTAGATTGAAACATTTAGGTTGCTTATCGGCGAGCTGGATTGTAGTTTAACTCGCACATAACTGTACGCCCAATTTACTGACGCAGAAAGCTTCGCATATACCTATTTCCACTCTACCGCGCTGTCTCCCCACTGTCGGAACACTCACAAGGTCTGGGCTGAGCGGAACTTGAGATGCGAGGGCTAGTTCCCTCCTCTGCCAGCTGGAACTGAAAAGTGAGATATTGGAATTTTTTCACACCAGAAAACTGGGCGCACAATTATGTATGAATGAAACTTTGGACCATCTCACCGATAAGGAGCTTCAATATGACATTTTGAACCAGATAGGGGTTTATCTGTGCGCTTATTTTTTTCTAAGTGCTCGCGTCTCTACCTGCTCGAATCACCACCTGCTCATTTAGGTTTTGTTCTATGCGAGCTCATTATACTTCGTGCTCACATTCTTTAGATGCTACTGCATGAAAGCATAAATGCTCAACATAAATTGTACGGTTTTGTGGGCCAAAACCACGATATGATTGAGGCACGCTGTAGTTAGGGACTTCGGAAGAATTTTGACTATCTGGGATTCTTTAACATGCACCCAATGCAGGGGCACACAGGGGTTTTCACGTTTCGACCCCATCGAAATAGGGCCGCCATGGCCGCGATTTGTTTCGGCCGTCTTATGCTTAGAAACGCAACACCATAGCTGTTGAGCAACCACGGAGGGTGTCCACGAAATATTGACTTGGTTAAGGGCTCTTTTCTAACGAAATTTTTGTGTTCCTATAGGTGATGGAAGGTTGTTCAAGAAGGAAATTATTAACAGACGCGTTCGACTTGCTTGACTGGAAAACATTAGGAGTGAACATCTACAGGGAAGAGGGAAAAGGCACCTAAGCAATGTGCGGTGGGCGTAAATCATTGGCTTGTTCCGTCATTATGATGGCTTGCAAGAAATGTTTGAAAGCCTTGTCCGAGAAAGTGCACGAGTAGGTTGAGAGATTAAAACGCAAAAGACAAAGATGATGACCAATAGCGTAGCGAGAGAATGGGAATTTGTGATTGGCGATCAGCGTGCGGAATATGCGCAACAGTATATTTATCTCGGCTGTCTTGGTAGAAATGCCACAAAACAAGACGACAGATAAGTGTAGAAGATAGGGCAAGTGCCACCTGTCGCATAATCTTATTTGTATTTCTTTTAACGCGACAGCGCTAAGAGTCCCGCTTGTCGCTGAAAAAGCGGCGTCGGCGTCTGCGGCCAAGGAAGTCATCCCGAATGGAGCCTCCCGAGCAAGCCCTCCGTGTGGCGCATAGGCCTTATTGAACTAACCGAATTTCTCCAAGTGAAATGCCCCACAAAATTTGTAAAGAGCGACTTACACGTAAGCTACCGACGTCATATTGCTTTGGATAGTAATTTGAATACATGAGAAAACTTAATTCTGTTACGCGGGGACTCCAACACAAACCCTTTTTCCAGCTTCCGTTTGCTGTAAGTCTTAGTAGAAGCGGCCCGGTCCACTGCGTTTCTTGCAACACCATAAAAAACAGAACCAGAAAGCTCGCCTTTTTGCATAGCATTCACCGCCAGCGTTTCCGGGAAAACATTACCGTCATATAAGCTGCAATTATCGGGAAGCGTGTGAAGCAGTCTGGAATCTGAATGTTATCGCGTTCCACTCTTGAAGGCGAACTTTAAGCGTGCTCTCAAATTTCGTACCATGTCATTCAAGATAAACCTTACCTAACTAGGCCAACAAGAAGTCCGACCTATCTAGGAAAGTTACTGACAAGGGAGTCAGATCATGAAAAGGAAATATACAGAAGAATAAAAATGAGTTGGTGCCCATAAGGTAGGCAGTAACAATTGAAAACCGGTAGCTTATCGCTGTGCTTGAAAATAAAAGTTAACAGTCCCTTTACTATACGCTAAATAGACTGAATTTTCATTTTCGCCTTCACCCTCTTTAGCATACGCTGAAGAGATTGAAGGCGAAAAGCTACGCGCTCTAGAGAAATGCATTAAATTACTTGACATTCTCATTCGAATTTTTACTTGTTATTACTTGTTTTCTCCCAGCATAGGTCGCGGGTTCGAGTGCCTTGAACAGCGCCCTAATTAGGTCCGTCCTAATTAACACCGTAGCTTGTGGGTACGACTCCCACCAAAGGTCGTGTGTTCCAGAGCCGTAATAAACTCTATATTATTTAGGTGCGCCTCAATTAACTTCGCCTTACAAGCAAAGGTCGTGGGTTTGATTGATTTGACCGGAGCTCGTGGGTTCGAGTGCCTGAGTTAACCCTATCTTAATTTGCCTTTTTTTTGCATAATGAGCGGCATCGGGGCCAGCTGTGGAAGGAGACGACGAACGCGCAAGCAGTGGCACGAGCGCGTGGCTGTGCGAGGGGAGATCACGTGACTTTCGGTGCCGCACACCACGTTTTCCACGCCATCGGGGGTGTGAACCACTTAGGGCTTTCGTCGTAAAAGTGCGCAATCACTGCATTCCACCGATACTAACATATGGTGCAGAAACTTGGAGGTTAGAAAAGACGCTCCAGAAGATGTTGACGGCCGCGCAATGAGCATCGAGCATGAATATTGTTACTCGTAACGTTGAAAGACAGGATGACAGCGGTGTTGATTAAATAGCAATGGGGAGAGGTAGCCATTATTCGAGTTGACATTAAAAAGAGAAAATTCGAGTTGCACAGGTCGTTTATTACGTAGGGCGGAGGACCAGTAGGCTATTAGACTTACGGAAAGGGAGCCGGGATAACGTACGTGTATGGTAGGGGACAGTAGGTAACTAGGTAACTAATTACAGTCGTCTTCCCGCAGCTCACCTATATAGGCTGATAATTATGATGAGGAAGGGCCGCAATAGCTTCATTATAATTATTGCTGGTTCCGAATCAGTCCCAAACTTTTACTGCAAAACGTGCTCTGAGCGGAATTTCGGCCATTAATGAACCCGAACCAGAACCCTTATTCTGGAAACGCTCCCGAATTCGAACTTTATCTGAGCCGGAAAAAAAAAAACGCGATTACTGTTTGAGCACGAAACGATTGAAGTATGTAGGGCGGCTAAAATACCTGACAGATTCGCACTTCCTCCACAAATTTCTTCAGTTGGCAAAGGCCCCTAAGAAATTGTTACGGCACAGAAGTTGTATGCGGGAAGGAGGACGGTCTGTCTGTGTATGCCGATAAACAAAGACCCCATCGGACGCTCCAAGTAGTCTTTTTCTCCCTTCAACTGACGAAATTTGCTCATGTGGAAGGGTTGGTAGCGGCGGAAAATGTTTACGTTTCGCCAAGCGAAGTGGTTTGCGAACCAAGCAATTCAATGTTGTGAACTGGTTCATGAAAAGTTATATTTTGGTAAGTTCCCGTCTCGTAGCTGAAGCGAAATGAAACTGGAGCGCATCGAACCCAAACTGAAAGGGTATTTATTCTCGGTTCGAAAGCGGACTTTTATTGTGTTTGCAGTTTTGGAGACTACTGCAGTGAAATGAAAGTTCCCGTATCCCACACGACTGAGTGAATGAACAGAGTAACGACAGGCTGCATTTGTCTCTGAATGGGTGTCCTTTTGAAGCTAAGTGCGTTCTAGGGAAACACGTAGGTACAACTACCCTACGCCAGCCTAGGTACTCACGTAGGTAGAGTAGCATACGTACAAGGTGATGTTATAGCATCCCGCGGAATGATTACTGCAGGCGGCAGCCAGATCGGGATCAGCCACAAGGGAAGCAGGAGAACGGCCACTGCGGCTCATCATGTACATGCTGATTAACACCAGGGTGATTATTGTGGCCAGCAGCACCAGGACGAGGACGCACAGGTTGTTGATGGGGGCATTGCAGGGGATGCCGTACCTCTGACATGCTGAAAACAAAAGAAAGGTCACGGCCCCATAACAGTGAATGCAGTTTAAGCCATTACACCGACAAAACATTCTTCGATAACTGTGAATGTGTTAGGGATCGCAGAGGAATGGTAAACATTATATTGATTCTAGACGGATGATTACAATAGTTACAATAGATTACAATAGAGTACAATTGCAGAGAGCATGCTCAATGGAAAGCTTCTGCCAGGAAACAGAAGTCAAACGCAACATGTTGCCATAACGCACCTGGTTCCCGTATATTGCGGAATAACAGGAGGGGTTGCCATTTTGCATCATTAATATACAAATAATTGTCAGCCCGGATGACAGGCCAAAAGTTATTATTATAAGGAATTTTTCAATCACGAAAGAATTACGCGTGCGCACTTTGCATGCGCACTCTCGTGCGCATGCAAAAGCCAATGTGTCAAAAAGAAATAAAAAAGGAAAAGAAAATACAACTCTCCCTAAAGCGGCGTTCACGACATGCAAGCAACTTTTGGGACGCTGGCAAAGTACACCATAAATTCGATGCGCCATTGCTGGTTACGAGCGAGTTATGTAACATATGGATCGCGCGGTAAGTTCCGCGTGTTCGGTAAAGCGAATTATTCGCTTTATCTCGGTTACCTTTCCTTGGTTTTGACTGCATTTGTCTATTCATAACATGTTCAAGCTACCCCATTACCTCAAGTACGTTAGACGAGGGGTACCCCAATTTTATGACAACAGAACATACGTGCCCGTAATGTACCGGTAATTTCCTTGCTTGCGTTGTTCCGATTTTGTAGTCTTTTAGTTAAACAACCAACTAAAAAATTATCACCGAATTCAACATTGTTTATTAGATTTCGCGGCTGGAAATAGCGCTATATACTCCTAAACTACAGACAGGATCTGAAAATAAATAAGGACACGCAGGCATGTTCTCTGAAACAATTTTGGAAGATATGCTCTACTGCTCAGGAAAGACCACGCACTCTGCTGCCGAAGTCTCTAATAAAGAAGTGCAGAGAGGCAATGCATGCGGTATGCGGTGAAGGCACGAAAGCAAAGGAAAACCAAAACAGGAATATTCTAGGCCTATTTGATACCACTATGTCTCCGGGTGAATCTGCAGCCGCACTGTTTTTTCGAAATGAGGGCTTCCTGATTAGTGCTTAACGTTAGAACGCATGCAACATTGCGCTATTCACACTATTGTACGTCATGAAAGGAACTCATACGTGGTGACAGTGGTAGGAAGATGCGTTTCGTTTAGATTTCGCTGGACTCCAGGAGTTACAAATTGTGAAGATATGAATATTTTAGAGGCACATAAAAGAAGTCTGGGGTCCTAAGGGTCAAAACAACGATATAATTATCAGACACGCCGTAGCAGAAGGCAAGCAAGCACCAGCTGCGGTTCTGAGACGTGGGTCTATATCTCAGTAAACGAGTGCATTTACGTTGCGCCTCTATTGAATTGCAATTGTCATGGCAGGGATCGAACACGCGACATCGATGACATCGATCTAAGCAGTAGAATCAAGATATTTCGCTAAGTGTAGGCAAAGTACAGAAATAAATATCGAAATACAGGTATGCTGAGAAGTGGAAGTATAGTGCATACTTTGACTCCCCACAGAAGCAGTCATTCGACTAAGTGAGCTGTTTTGTTCAAACATCGATCAAATTCCTTAACAATTAACAGACGCGTTTATCTGTCGGCGCCTATCATGACCGCTATTTCTTCCGCGCCAGCCTAAAATTCCGTCGCCTTAACTGAAGCGGACGATAATTAGCAACACAGGCCACAGCGCAAAGGCGAATCTGGCCACGGATAATTAGGCAGCTGCACACCAGCGACGACACTGGAGTAGTTTGGCAACGCTGAGATTGAATCCAGAGTGGTACATGTACACTCCCTAGAGTTGGCACAGATCTCCCACAAGCTTTCATGTTCATGCTGACGTTCCTAAGTCAAAACATTACTACCGAATATTTACGGCATGTAAGTGCTGCGGAAGTCCACAACGAGGAGGTAGTTTCACGATAAAAAAGCTTTGTTTATACTTTACAGTCTACAAGAACCTACAAAAGAAAATCCATACAAGTTTCGGTTAATTCGTAAGACTAATCAAATTAGGTCAATCACTCGCCCTCCCTCAGCGATCGGCTTGCCTTTTTGGTAGCTTAGATGGATGAGCAACCAGCCCGGAAACACATTACCTCCGTGTTCAACCCCTAGACCAGGACAATTTTTTCCTCAACTGAGAAGCCTTCTTCATAAGAAACGAGTACGGACTTCAATTGCAGCTTGGTGCAATATTAAGCCCAATGACAATGTTTGTCTCACACGTAATGCACAATGGTCGAAATAAGAAGCAAAATGCACTGTGCTAATTTTAAAGCATTGATGTCCCGCCGTATAATTTATGTACAGTCCCCGCACTGCAGCTCGTTGCAAAACAACAAACATTCAACATTGCATTCGAAGAAATTCTCAACGTTTAGAAAATCACAACCCGTTTCCTCTGGCAATATTCCTATTATGTGGCACAGTATGTCATACGGTACACGGAGCAGAGCTTACAACGCTTAAATTATTGGATTTCACGTGCGAAAACCACTTTCTCATTATGAGGCACGCCACAGTAGAGGACTCAAGAAATTTCGACCACCTGGGGTTCTTTAACATGCACCTAAAGTTAAGTACACGGGTGTTTTCGCATTTCGCCCCAGTCGAAATGTGTCCGCCGTGGCCAGGATTCAATCCCGCGACCTCGTACTCAGCAGCCGAACACCATAGCCCCTAAGAAACCATGGCGGGTACAGAGCAGAGCTTGCTCTTAAATATAGGCAGTAATGCACCTTCCTGGAAATTGAAAAAAAGTACGCAAATACATCTAACGTGCTATGAGCTACACTTTTGGGTAGACGTGCTCCTAGCTACATTATTAGGCAGAAGACCAAGTAAACGTGCAGCTTCAGCCTTGTCTCACCTAATAAATGTACGAACTTACACTTCTGCGATTCTGTCGGTTCATCGAGGTGGTGCTCAGGGCGCGGACGGGCTGAATTTCCTGCGTCTCGTGTGCTCCAGCCTATGGTAGTGTCCTCACCCGTGGTAGCAAGTGTCCTACAACCAGAATCGCGCTCAGGAGTTCGAAGCATTTTTCGACTGAGTGCCTCACGTTCGATCGGATAAGATAGGGCTGGATGTTCTTCTTCAATGGCGCGTACCCACTGCGGGGGATTGGCCAACATTTGGATTGGTATTAGAAAGATGTTGGTGTTACACAAACTGATAAAAGTGTCATGTGGAAACGAATAAAAATAACGTCTGAAGAGGTTAAGAGAATTTTCTTGAAACAAATAAGAAATCTTCCATGGCAGAGCAGACATAAATGTGGTAGTTTCGAAAAGAGGAAGCCTTCAGAGAAAGGATATATAAAATGGAAAACTGTAAACGAAGTTGCGTGGACGTTCGTTCTAAAATGTTTTTTCTTAAAACCGGAAAACGGTGGTAGAATAAGAAAATATGATCTATAGTCTCATCTACTGCAGAGAATGGGCAGAATGGGCACCGAAGCGAGGGTGCCAGACCTGCCTTGATAAGATATCAGTTCAATAATTGTGTTCGACAGCGTAACCGGATAAAAATTACTTGTTTTTCTAGCGTGAAAGTGATTTTGTGCCAAAGAAATAGGAGGTGTCTATATTCTGAAAAATTTGCTATCGCTCTATTGAAAAAGCCTAGAGCGATTGCATTTCTACTGAATCTAGTATTGGTTATGTAAGGGGATGCCGGAAGTAATGATAGTACAGGGCCATTGAGGGCCGCTCTGACAAGACTGTCAGCCATTTGGTTCATGTATAATCCCCTATGACCAGGCGCCCAAAGTAATCTAGTTTATGTGGGCAGGCACTATTAAATGAAGTGTTCGTAAAAGGTTGGTACCAGTATTTGTTGTGAGCGATGTGCATAAAGATAAAGAATCCATTATTGCGACTACCATCAATATTGATGAATTTATTTTACGTAAGGATAACACTACAGCTAGAAATTCAGTCAGAAATACGCATAAGTAGTCCGGAATCCTAATTGCGAATGACCAGTATAGAGCCGGAGCGAAAATGCCAATTCCAGATTTTTGCCCACACTGTGAGGTGTCTGTTGCAATGACCGTATTTATACCTAAACTCACAAGATATTCTTGTAGTAGTACATTAATTATAATATGAGAGATAAATTTTGCATTATCTGGGTAGATATAATGGAAGATGATATTTACACCCTCTCGCACATCACAAAAAGGCGGCACCTCCCATATACGTACATTTAAGGGGTTCATCAATGTTTGCACAAAGAGCACCTCCGGTGTATGAAACCGGGGCCAGTGTACTCCTAAATATAACGCAGACTGGAAAATAAATGTGTTTTCCAATCTTATAATAGTGGATTCACACATATTGAAGAATGTTTCCACTGTCAGCAACGGAATTTTTCACAATATTGAGGGGAACCTGCATTTTTGATGTAATACCTTATTAGCCACAAGTTTCGGTAATCGGCAGCACAATAGCGAGGCATCCCACTCAATCAGAACAAGGAGGCATAATTTATAGGCTTACACACCACAAAATAGTACACATCCAAATTCTAAAATGGGCCACTCGCACATTTTATATATCATTAGTAGTGGGTCTCTACGCATCCCCGACCGACTGTTGCATAGCTTACGCATCAGGCCAACTGCTCTCACTCCTTTTTTAACTATGTGGTCCCTATCACGAAGCCAAATGAGGGAACCGTCAGAAACTACACCGAAGTACTTCAACGACTCCGCTTCAGGTATACTCTCGAGACGGTAGGATAGTGATATGTTAACTGGATTATTACGGGGGAAAACCACTATGGAGCATTTTCTAACCTTAACTGAAAGTGGAATTTCGAAAACCAGGTATCTATGGCGTAGAGATAGTTCAGTAGTCGACAATGTAGTGAGTGAATATCACTGTCTGATGTATAGAAAGCAATATCGTCTGGGCATACATATGTTTGTACGTCTGGATGCCGAAGAATAGAACTCATCAGAACGTTAGGTAGAGATGAAGAAATTACTGCTCCTTGAAGAACACCTCGTGACTCATTAAGTATGCGCGAATTAAATCCTCTTAGAGAGAGTAGAATTTCCTCCCATTGAAAAATTCACATATCTAGTTCACAAGATAATTTGGAAACTCTAGATTTAGTAATATATCCAACAAAACTACGTGTTCTACACTGTCGTAGGCCTTGCAGATGTCTAGTGTCACAACAGCACGTTTCTGCTTTTGACGCCAGGCTAATTTTATTCTACTTTCTCAATCCTCGTGAGCATGGCAGATTAAACATGATGGTCGGAGGCACAATTTGACAGGGATTAAGCAAGTCCTTTTTCTTTACAAATTTAAGCATACGGGCTTATAGAATTCTTTCAATTAATTTCCCCGAACTTGAGGTTAGCGTGATTGTTCTAATGTTGTCTATTGAATTTCCTTTCCCATGATTTTATGAACTGCACATAGTATAGCAATTTTCCATGCAGTTGGAATCCACTAAAATCTAATTGAGTGACTTATAATAGCTAAAAGGTCATCAGAAGCTTCTTTAAATAAAATTTTGATCATGGCAGAGGTTACCTTATCTGCACTGTGAGCTGAATCTGTAGTCGCTCCGCGATTACAGCGAATTCTAAAGCGGTAATTTCTGCAAAATCATCTGATGCCCTTCGTAAGCTAGAACAATGTGACAAACCCAAACAAAATATAATTCCTAATCCCTTCGCGATTTCTACTAGTGACTGTTTCATTTCATTCCCATACAAAAATGACTGTTGATTAACCATTGATATATTGTTGGGCAATTGTTGAAGCAACGGACTTCAACAAATTTTTTAAAGTAACTGAGTTCACTCAGCACTTGCACAATATTAGCGTTGAGTGTTCTCAGTAAATAATTTATTGCGTAACTTGTGTTGGTTTTTGTAGTTGTTTTTTTTTGTTGTGTGGCAGTTGAGTTGAGTATACAATAATTAGGACTCGCATATGAAGACATTCGAAACATTTAATGTGAAGTGTTCTAACCTCATTCTTGTCACTTTGCGGCAGGTAGGTTCTTCTTTCGCCTCGTTTTCATTAAAAAAAATTATTTGTGATCGATGGGGTGGCAACGAACGCCGGCTGTCGAGCACGGTGCTTTAACCACTAGGACACGAGCGCGCGCACACTCCTCTCGTTCGAAAGCCAGTAAGCTCTGAAATGCTTGGCGCGTGTGCCGCGTGCCACTTCCTCGTGCTGTCGCTACAACTGGCGCTTTGAAGCGCCTATATCCATGACCGCCCCACTTTCGTAGCCGTTTTCGCTGCATAAAAAAACTGCAACGTTATATTAGCTTCATGACCGCCCAAGTGCATAACGATTTAACATTTATTCGCCGGTGTACAAATGCCACCGCCGTTTTAACATACACTAGATGACATAGCCATTGGTGCGATCCAAAATGAGCACATTTCGGGGAGCAGAAGAATGCGAAATTCACTTGCAAACACGGTGACTACGTGCATGTGGAAATCCCCAAAAGTAGACACGGCGGCAGCGCGGCCGGCGATAAGACAGGCGCCGACAGGCGACGACGCTACCTTCGAGCTTCGGACGCGCTGTGGCAACCGTAGGATGCAAGCGCGCACAAGCTGCGAACATACACGTGAGAGGTCTTCGAATTTCCTGCTACGCACCCCCTGTCCGGAAAGCAAATATAGTTTTTTATTCAACGGCCGTGGTACTAGAGATTAAACAACGAACGCGCTTTGAGATCGCATCGCGCAGCCGCTATAACCATTGACTTCAAACAGCTTCGGATTCAGCAACAGCCGCAAAAGTATCACAGCTAATCGCTGTATCTGCGGTTGCTTCCGACTCTCGCCTTTCAAGAAGCGAGCGATTTATTTGAGCCTCCACATGGAGCCTCGCCGAACTGTCGTCCTTTCGTCTCCCAAGGCTGCAGGTCTCGTATGTTCAGTTAAATAGAAGACCAAAGGGAAATGAAAGAAATACAGGTAATGGACTCTTATCATACCTTACTTGTCACCTTGTCATCTGCAAAGGCGCTATAAACTATTTTAGAACTGTTACTTTCTTAAATATAACAAAATTAGTAATAATTTTTATTTCTAGGTAAAGCTGCAAACGCCAAGGTAGCGTTCGGATGTGTGCGTGTGTGTGCGCGCACGCGGTCGTAACCGTTGTAGCTTTGTTTTGCGCACGCTTTTGCAACAGTACACATGGTTACCGCTAATTTTATAGTCGCATTTTTTGGTCGTAGTATTTATTGTTTACGCTACAAATTAGGTTGTTCCTGAAAATTCATAAAGGTTCGTAGATGAAAAGCTATTACTAATTACCGATTTTTCAGTGCGGTTATTTTGTGGTTGAAAGGTTTTTAGAATTCAATACAACAGTGAAGCTGTGAACGGCTTTCGGACTCAATTACTTGGTTGCAGTTGTGGGCTGGTTCACGCCTCGCGCTTTTTGATGGAAGTATTTTTTTTTCTTTTCGGACATCATTATACGCACATTTTAGTGAAATGCTTTAACGACGATAAGTGGGACGCTTATCCGTTGAACTCGTTGGGTGACCCAGCTACTAGTCTTCGACTGATGTGCGAGCCTGGCTGCTTTGACGAGTTGCGTGGCTGAGGTCACGATACCTGTTGGAAAGAAGGCACCCCGAAAGAGTCGCAGCCGAACTTCTGCACATAGGTAAGTAATCTCTCTTTCTTGAGCACGTAGCCTTTTTTCTATTTTGACATTGACAACCGTGAGATGTTAAGCAAACCGTTCACTTTGTTGAAGCAGACCGTATGCCCCGAAGCGAAAGCGCGCGATACTAACACTCGCTGCCACCGTCACTTCGTTTGCAACAATGATAGGCGAAGAGGCAGCGGCGCCCCACGTGCGTAAAATTGCATTGCTTCATTTGTTCCTGTCTAATAACATTTCCTTAATTTGTATGAGAGAACACAGTTGGAACATCATGATCAGCGTTTCTGCACACTGCTCAGTGGCTATGGTGTTGGGCTGCTGAGCACGAGGTCGCGGGATCGAATCCCGGTCACGGCGGCCGCATTTCCGATGGGGGCGAAATGCGAAAACACCCGTGTGCTTAGATTTATGTGCACGTTAAAGAACCCCAGGTGGTGAAATTTCCGGAGTCCTCCACTACTTCGTGCCTCAATCGGAAAGTGGTTTTGGCACGCAAAACCCCAAATATTATTATTATATTTTCTGCACAGGGAAAGTTTTGGACAGTGGTCACGCCATCATTCATAGGGGTTCACGTACGTGGCCGTCTTAGCGCTTGTTATCGCGTTTCGATACGTGAGAGGCGCGCTATCTTTGAAGGTATTTACCAGGCAACAAGAGCTTAGGAGAACCGCGACAAATAATTGTGCAGGAGGTGTGCAGCTGTGCTACACTTGTACCACACTCGTACCGGAAGGCAGTGTTGCACTTCACGCTTACGCATTTCGTAACTATGGCGGCCGCCGTGGCAATATGGGGCTCGAGGTCGTGGATACGATCCCTGCAGCGGTCGCATTCCAAAGGAGCGGAATGCAAAAACGCTCGTGCATTGTGCATTGTATGCACGCAAAAATTTCCAGGAAGTCAAAATTAATACGGAGTCCCCAACTACGACCTGCCTCATAATCAGATCGTTGGTTTGGCACGTCGGACATCAGAATTATTTTTTTTCGTAGTGGCTCATCGTAGACCATACGGTTAGTGTGATCGCCTTTTGTGCCGTAGCAGTTAGGCGTGCCTCGATTTAGGTTGCGGCTAATGGCGCGGCGCACCGCAAAATGTATTTCGCCTCTTCTGAATTTCCGGACAACGGCCAACCGATAAGCCGCAGCTTCCGTGCGGGGAGTGTACACGGCTACATAGCGCAAATGAACAGAGGTTTGGTGACGACGTTTGCAAAGAATACAGCCGCCGACGGGCTCGCCTTATCGCCTATCACCGCCAAAACTACCGCAGTAAGCGTCCTTATCTAGCGCGGCGCGTGGCCGTTGAAGGCGTACTGTACCATTTTAATAGGCGATAACCGAAAGATGCCACCGGTCTGTGCTGCCTCTTTGAGCTGGATCGATCCGAATGTATGTTGCTTGCAGAAGCGAAAGGAGCGCCAATCGGCGCGTTTTCACCTCGAGCTGAGCGTCGCACTCGAGCTCCGTTTTCGCGGCAAAGAATGACGCCTAGATGAAGCTATCTCACTGCGAAGACGCGACTACGCAACACGTGCAGGGGCGTGTACGCGACGTTCTGCACACAAATCGAGTGGCATGATCGGAGCCACGCCGGAGCGGCTAGCTTCAAAGAAGCGTTACATGTTCTCACTCGCACAGGCACGCTCACGCTCGCATCGCTCTCGGCGTATCTTAAGGCCATTCCTTCTGCTGGACTTCTACCCAAAGGTTCGATATCTACTTGGTATCGGCTATGTACTGTCGCGTGGTCTTTGGTTTAGCGAGAGAGTCGGGAATAGTTTTGCCCGCTGTGAAACATCGCTGTGCGTGTTTTAGCTAACATTTACACTAGCAACCCATTTCTTCCTTTTCTCGACGGCACTCGTAATGAGTCGCAAATTTTTACTTGCCAGTATAGTGTGTACTTCTATTTCATGCTTAGGTATGTGCGAGGGTCTCGAATCCGGCAACATTGATGCCTTCAGGTAGCATGTGTGGGATTATTGACCGGTTGCCTTCACCCAAAAATATCATTTTCTCATGACGCCGGCAAAAGAATGAATGTTTCACTTCCGCCGCCAAGCTCTGAGTGGCGGCGCTGACTAACAGTCCCAAGGTTCTACTAGGAAACATAAATACCTAGGAGAGTGAATGGGAAAATGGCGCCGCGCCAGTTCAATTGCTAGAGCATCGCACGCGAATTGCAAAGATTTTGTGATGGTTCCCCAGCACCGGCAAGTTGTTTTTTCACCCACTTTCATTTCCATTAATTTATCAGTTCTTTATTTTATTTATTATGCACAAGTAATTTCCCCTATGTTGTTCATGGTCTCAGTATTTGTTTGGTTCTTACGATACGACTAATAAAAATTGGGCCCCTTGGTTAACCCCCTTTCTTCTAGTTTCTTGCATAACGAGGGTCTCGAATCCGCCAACATTGATGCCTTCAGGTTGCACGTGTGGGTTTATTGACTGGTTGCATTCACCCAAAGATATCATTTTCTCGTGACGCCTGCGGAAGAAAGGGTGTTCCACATTCGCCGCCAAGGTCTGTGAGGGCGGCACTGACTAACACTCCCAGAATTCTACTAGGAAACATATTTACCCAAGAAAGGGAATGCGGAAACGGCGCCGCGGCAGCTCCTTTGGTAGAGCATCGCACGCGAAATGCGATGGTTGCGGGATCGTTCCCCACCTGCATGAAGTTGCTTTTTCATCCACTGTCATTTCCATTAATTTATCATTTCTCCATTTCATTAATTAAGCACAAGTAATTTTTCATATTTTGTTCTTGGCGTCAGTGTATTTGGGCTCTTATGGTATGAGTAATCAAAATCAGGCCTCCCTGTTAACCCCGTTTCTGGTCGTTCACTAGGTATGGATGGATGGATGGAAACAACATTATTTTGAATCCGGCAAATTGGACGACCCGGGCTTAGGTCTCCCATGAGGGGACTTCGAGGCCTCGCCTCGTCGCCGCCTCTCGGGCTTGCTGGACAGCCCACTCTTGAGTCTTGAGGTTGGAGCTGCGCAGAGCAGTGGCCCACTTCGACGCAAGAGCCTCCGGAGCTACTGCCATTGTGGCTGATGTAACCCGACACTCCCACAACATGTGTGACAGCGTCGCTCTAGTTTCCTGACATAATTTGCAAAGAGTAGTCGGGTATTGCGCGGGGAAAATCTGCTGCAATCGCACTGGACTGGGGAATGTTTGTGTTTGCAATTGTCGCCAGATGACTGCCTGGCGACGTTTCAGCATGGGGTGAGGTGGGGGCAGCAACCGCCTGCCTAGCTGGTAGTGCTTGGTGATGTCATTGTACCTGACCAGGCGTTCTCTCGTGTTTTGAGCCAGGAGTTCCGAACTCGAAGAGGCGCTCTCCGATTCTGCGCAGCGGGTCAGTTCTAGCGCAGAGTGGTGTGCTACCTCGTTAAAGTTAATGAGGCCCTCATCGGTGGGAGTGGCGACTATGTACAAGTAATTCATAAGTTAACGTAATACTGACCAAGAGAGCCCTAAATAAATGTTTTCAAATTAAATATTACGTTTGCTGTGAAAAATATGTTATACTGCTTTCGGCAAACTGCTATCAACATTAGGTTGCATATTGCTCGAGTATGCTTAAACATGGTAAACCTGAGAGTGCTGAAGTTTTACACAAGTTTTGAATTCCATAGCATGCATGAAAAACTTATGCGCAGAGAAATGTGACTGCACAAAAAGGTAAATAACATCAACGCGTGTCGGGTCTAAGCTACACTTTTGTTCAGGCGATAGGAAAAACTTGCAAATATGTTGCAAATAATAAGTAAGATATTGGTTTTTCTTGTGATCCCTACTTTACATAATGCGTATGTTTACTACATATTCTGCGGCACTAGACCCCTTACTTCTTACCTATACCATGACTAGAAGAGTTGACTGTTGGGCTAGTTGGTCGTCCATATTTGAAGAGGTAGCTTAGCGCAAATAAAACCACGGACACAAGGAAGACAGACAAGGACAAGCGCTACTCACAACTGTTTAATGGAAGGAAGGATGGTGCATAAATATATATATCCTCTTGTCACGCATGCGCCTACCAAGCAGAAGTGAGGCCGGTACATGCACATCAAAGGCGGTCGCGCATGAAGTTAAATTCGGCATCCAGTAAAGTGATGGAAGGCTCACTCACACATCTATCTCTATTCGTCTTGATAAAGAAGGCCTCAAGAGCGAGCCTGGAAGACGCGTTGCCGCTCCTGCCAAGAATAGTTGTCGCAGAAAATCGAGCGTCGCAACCACACGCGGTAACATGAGCCACCAAATGTGCGCCCTTATCCTCTTTTTTCTTTAGTTTTTGCGCATGTTCCCTTAAACGGTCATTCACACAACGCTCAGTTTGACCAATGTAGAGCTGCCCACAAGGGTGCAAGGGTATTGCATAAACAACCCCTCTGGAGCACTCGACAAAGGGCTTCTCATGCCTCGTGCGGCAGCCCCGCCTGCTCTTACAGCAAACTCGAGAACACAGCTTCGAAAGCTTGTTGGGCGCAGAGAAAACCAGAGGAATACCATGACGGTTAGCAACCTTTTTAAGGTTGTGTGACACCTTGTGTACATAGGGAATAACCTCTGGTCTTACCTTCTGTCGTTCGACTTCTGCGCTCGCCCTTCGTGCTCCAAGCTTTACTTTTTGCAGAAGAGACTCTACTATAGCATTGACGACCGTCAAAGGGAAACCAGCTGCCAAAAGGCGTCCAACTTGGTTCATAAAACTAGACCGCATTTGGTGTGCGCACGATTTCCGCAAAGCCGATTCCAAGCAAAGACTACCAACTGCTCGCTTCACCACTTTAGATTGTGCGGAATCGTACGGCAGCAATTGCTTCATGGCTCGCGGTTGATAGGACCAGCAGACGTGGCCAACTTCAAAAGACAATTTTAAATCTAAGAACTGCAGGCCTGTGTCGTCAGGAAGTTCATGGGTAAAAACAAGCCCTTGGCCTTGGTTGTTAAAAGCTTCTAAAATAAAAGCAGGGGATGTAAAGTCACCTTTATTGTTTAAAAGCACTAAAAAATCATCAACATACCTAAAAACTTTTAAAACCTGCCCCCGATTAAAAACCTGCTCTAAAGATCTTTAGAGCAGGTTTTAGAGCAGGTCATAAAACTAGACCAAATGCGGTCTAGTTTTATGAACCAAGTTGGACGCCTTTTGGCAGCTGGTTTCCCTTTGACGGTCGTCAATGCTATAGTAGAGTCTCTTCTGCAAAAAGTAAAGCTTGGAGCACGAAGGGCGAGCGCAGAAGTCGAACGACAGAAGGTAAGACCAGAGGTTATTCCCTATGTACACAAGGTGTCACACAACCTTAAAAAGGTTGCTAACCGTCATGGTATTCCTCTGGTTTTCTCTGCGCCCAACAAGCTTTCGAAGCTGTGTTCTCGAGTTTGCTGTAAGAGCAGGCGGGGCTGCCGCACGAGGCATGAGAAGCCCTTTGTCGAGTGCTCCAGAGGGGTTGTTTATGCAATACCCTTGCACCCTTGTGGGCAGCTCTACATTGGTCAAACTGAGCGTTGTGTGAATGACCGTTTAAGGGAACATGCGCAAAAACTAAAGAAAAAAGAGGATAAGGGCGCACATTTGGTGGCTCATGTTACCGCGTGTGGTTGCGACGCTCGATTTTCTGCGACAACTATTCTTGGCAGGAGCGGCAACGCGTCTTCCAGGCTCGCTCTTGAGGCCTTCTTTATCAAGACGAATAGAGATAGATGTGTGAGTGAGCCTTCCATCACTTTACTGGATGCCGAATTTAACTTCATGCGCGACCGCCTTTGATGTGCATGTACCGGCCTCACTTCTGCTTGGTAGGCGCATGCGTGACAAGAGGATATATATATTTATGCACCATCCTTCCTTCCATTAAACAGTTGTGAGTAGCGCTTGTCCTTGTCTGTCTTCCTTGTGTCCGTGGTTTTATTTGCGCTAAGCTACCTCTTCAAAAATACCATGACCGCTGACATTTTAGCTATTTTGCACAAACTTACATTGTCAGGGGAGCAAGGACTTCCCAATGCGCGTCTCCACAGTTCAGTTACGCGTCGGCAGCTGTGTATTCCACGAAGTACCTCACAAGCTGGAGGAACATTTCTGTACCACCTGTGGCTCCGGCTTGGAATTCATACCTGCGCATTCCTTCCGCACTGTAATTGCGACCATCCTGCTTGCGACAACCGCGGCTGCAAGACGACTCTCAAGATTTAGTTGTCTGGAGGTGCTGGCGACTGTGTGGCAACAAAATTGCTCTCGATGTTGCTTGGTAAGCTATAGCTTTTGTCCCCTGGTGGAGGAGGGAGTCCTAGAACACCAAATGCAGAGACCGTGTTCGACACATTACGCTTTGAACGCATTGCTGCAAAAAAAGGACATGTGGATTGAGCGACCGACTGTGAGAGATGTAACGCGTTGGATCACGTGTATGTGCAAATTTCTAATCTCTTTTATTCCTTTCTTCCTTCTGTCTTTCTTCCGCGTATGCCATTCTCTAGTTAAAGTAAAAAAAAAACGGCCAGTGTAGCATAAATGTGAAACGACACGCCTCATTTTTATTAATAACATAAAATGTCATCAAAGCTTTTAGATAATTCCAGAAATCGCAAATAGGCCTTTCTACACTACGTTGGCTTGCTCTTCCATTTCTCATGCAGGCGGCCCCTTAGAAGCGAGACATCCGTCATTTGCCTTCGGGCGCCATAGGGTTTTCATTCTTCGATGTGCCTGCAAACACAGAAAGATCCTTCGTAAGTAGCTCTGTGACCCGACAGAGCAGTGCAACGGAGAACGCAGTAAAATTTTTTTAAGCTCGGCCAGACAAATGCACACTTCAAATCTTCAAGCAAATGAGATCCCAAATGCAATACTAGTTTTTTAACCGACAAAGTGACGTCATGAAGCGAGCAGTTGTCTGGAATTAGAACGCGTGTTTGTTGTGCTTGCGTGCATGAGTACACGCCTAATTTTTTTGCGTCTTATAATGTAGGGATTTGTTTTTTTTTTACTCAAAGACATCACGCGTGTTTGATTGACTATATAAGTTAGGGCGATACTAGCTAAGAAACGTGTTTTTACAAAAAAAGATTACACGGTGCATTTGCTAAGAGCGCAAATTTATTTGTGTCTTTGCTCGAGTGCTGCGCCAGAACCGCAGTAGCTTTAAGTTTAAAAGTTTAAGGGTGTTCAGAACATCCACCACCTCTAGCGGCACACTACAACACTTCAATAAGCGGAAATACTCGTTTATTCACCTGCCAAAATATATGTTGATTTTGAAATGCTCTTTTCATTAGTTTTGGGCCTTCGCCCGCCCTCCCGCACCCTCCTGCCCCAAGTCTGCCGCGCGCTGTTCAAGCACAAAGGTCAATTCACTCGCTGCTGCTGCCGCGCTTCCTAACACCGGCATTTTGACAGCGAGTCTCCGCGTTCATCAAATGAGATGTGTTCATGTTTGTTTGTATGCGCGGGACACCCTACTGTTTAATTTAGTTAGTGTTGCAATGTTTACAAATTTGTACGGCCGATGAAACTACTATCTTTACTTTGTATAGCTGTCAACTAATTTGCTATCGCAACGGATGCTTCACGTTTGGGGACAAGCTGCGGCTTTTTGCTACTACCAGTGTGTAATTGTAATATGCGAAAATGTGGAAATGAAATGAGTTAGGCAGGAGCCCGTGTTTAAGCAAGTGGGCACTCAAACATGATAAACACGGAAATACAAGTATGAAATTGTAAAATGCCGTAAAGGAAGCTAAATTTTCTTTTCAGATTGTTTGAGAATGTATGAGTTTAAAAGGCTACGGTATTATCAGCTTTTTACGTGAGTTCCACATTTCAGTAACCATAATTTTTGTTCCGTTTTCGCCAGTTATCTTCATGCAGGCAATGACCCTATCCGTCATCCGTCCCCATCCGGTTCATCTCCCTTTGTTATCTCTGAGCTTTTCTTATTCCAGGTCTCTGCTTTGGGTATTTAATGCATGATCCGTAAAACAATTGTTTTTTTTAGAAAGCAGTTGTTGTGCGCTTGTTGTGTGTTGTTCAAGCATAATAACCGAAATGTATTTATCGGCGCCCCATTATATCGTTGGTGGATTATACTTTCACGTAACAAGGTTTACGTTCGGTAGGCTCTCATAAAATTATAGTGGCTTTTGAGACCTGTGCCTTGTTTTTCGGGTTTATCAATTGTAACGCATGCTGTTTGTTTTATGGGAGCAGTTGCGTAACTAGGGAGAATGCCCTGTGTGTGCCGGCAAAACGTCCTACGAAAAGGTATATTAACTAAATATAAACAGAAATCGCCATAATTCAGAAAAACGCACTACATCACCATGGACCACATAATTGCCATGATAAGAGAGCGCTGAAAGGGTGCTCAAAGGAGACACCAACGGTTTTTATTAAAGCGCAAGCCTTTAGTGGCTCATGAGTGTCCCGGCGCAGTCCGTGGTGGACGCAGGAAAGCGGTGATCACCGGGGACGGGAGCAAGGAGAGGAGGAGGCATGCCACTAGCGCTGTGAGAGTGGGCGCGTGGGCGTGCACGCACATCGGCGACGAATTTTGTAGCCATATGGAAGTGATTGCACGCCATGCTCGTGGACATGGCGGCGTCAGTTCGCAGAACTGTTCAGGCAATAGCAAAAGAGGAAGTCATAGATACGCTTTCAGCTATCGCAGTTTAGCTCAGCAAAGGGCGCATTGATTTTTTATTTGGAAAATTCCTTTTTAGATAAGACACCGATAATCATTGGCGGCCGATGTGGCTGAGTTGCAGAAGTGTTCTCATCGAGAAACTCCGCTGATGTCAGAACAGCCGCCGCTGATTACGCTAGAAACGGAGTGCTGAAAAAAATCGCTGACTGAGACAGATGGAACGGCAGCAGTCACACCGGCTTCATTGTTTAAACCTTGCGCCTGGGGCGGCTTGCGCGAACATTTAGTAACGAAAATAATAATGAATTTAAAAAACACCTTGTTAAATGTTCTATAGGCAACGCCTAGTCCGCACAGCAACGTGCTCTTAATTTCGTTATTATTTCCGTTAAATGGTCGTGCAAGCCACCACTGGACTTGCCGCCAGTTAAAACACCAAGCCAGCTCGTTTCTTCAAAGCCGTCTTTCGTGCAAGAGGCTATGCGACCAGAAGCCGACGGCCGCAGTATTTCTCGCTTGCCAACCCTTTTCACACGAAAGCAGTTCTAGAGGTCCGGTATCTATAAATGGTTTTATGTAAACCATCAGAATTCTTGTTATTGCCTATTTAGAGTACGCCACGAAAGTGCTGCAAAGCGGGCTCTGATGTGTGTCGTTCCAGAGGGAGCCGAGTGCTTTGTGAGTGCCGGCAATAGATTGCCACGCGCCATTGTGATCCTATAACGGCACGTAAACCCAAACTGATATATACGGCTGGTCGCGGCGGGCACGAATTTGACCCGCTATACACCATTCTGAGAAAAAAGGACGCCATTGCTATTGAGTCGCCAACTCTAATTTGCAGTGGGTGCACGAACGTATTCAACGAAAGGATTGATTGTGCACCATGCTTCGGAGCCATCATGGTTTTTTATGAGGAGTGCCTCAGAAAAGCTGCTGTTTTGTTTAAACAGGTGACATAGAAGGGTAGGGATGCTTTCGGTCATGTTGGGGAATTGCAGTAACTTTCTGTATACTTTTTAGCTTCGCGTTGGGCAGCACTCTTTATTGAAGTATTATACATGGACGTCCTGCCACCGTCTCTATATTTTCTTATCTCATATTGATGCCCACGGCTGAAGATACGATCAAAAAGCGTAAAGAGAAATCATAAAGGCCATCACCCTTTTAAATATATATTTGAATATATTTATTTAGGTCCTAGCAAGTACACTCCTGACAGTAACTATGAAGCTTGTAGGTAGCCGTCACATATGCACAAATAAAGGACGTAGTTTATTCGTATTCTCATTGCCCAAGCTGCACTAAAATGCTGAGATGCTAAGAGAGGCATGAATACAAAATTTGAAATCGACTTAGAGGGGAAAGAGAACGCTCGATCGCATCCCCATGACGTTTCATGGAACATGTTAACGTTAGTAGCGTGTTATCGAAGCGAGTCAAAATTGGACGCAGTGATTGTAAACAAAGTTGTGGATTGGCCCCCCATTTCACTCAAGCTCCATTTCGGATAGTGAAGATCACTCTAATTTCATGCATTTAACTCCTCGTAGCGGTAAGAGTTGATCAAAGGTGACCATTCTCAATTCTGATCCCTTCAATTTTTCGAATTCCAGTAAGTTAAAGGCATTCGTTGTGGGGATCCACATTTTGGTTTCCTTGGCCAATAACTAAACATGTATTTTGGAAGTCCTAGGAACGCTCGACATAATGTTAAAGCAGAAGACGAAACATGCAGGCTGTTAACTCTGCAGCGCACTGTTGCTTGTGATTTCATAGCTGCGGTTTCTGAAAGAAGGCGTTTCTCAATTTTTCTTTCAGCAAAAATCCTCATGCCAATGTGCCGTGAGAACCTTAAAATTAGCCCTTGAAAGAACCATTGTTTGAACACATGGATCGCACAGAACTTGCCTGTTCCGCGTAGAGCAAATGCCTGGTACCTAAATTTTAGAAATTATATTTCACCTGCGCATATGCAAAATGAGTACTTCCCATTTTTATTATAGAAATTAAATTATATTCTGTGTTACTCCAAACCTAAACCACGGTGTCATTAGGAGATACGCTACTTTTCTCTGAAGTGTTCTGACTATACCTGGAAATGTTGTCGTGCTCCTCAGTTTGCGTCAGCAAATATATATTGGCGCTGTGGGTTAGAAGTCTAGAATATGTGACACGATCGTAAAGTTTATTGCGAACCTGCGATCAAGGTACCTACAATGTATGTAAATTTGCGTGCCTGCCAGAATGACGACCACAGGCGTCCTTCTCCAACGAGGTCAGCATCCATCGTGCCTGTCTACCATCTGGCTTCACACCCTCAGCACGTTCAACCTCAGCTTTGTGGTGTTTAAAACAACCTCAAGTGCGTCTTACGGTTCCAGGGATAACAAAGAAGACCGACCTGCCTACCTTGGCCCTGAAGCAAGCAGCTCTGGATGGTTTGAGCACTTTCTACTTTGATCGAGTCCACATATATACGGATGGCTCTTCCACTCAGACCAGCTCCACCGGAGCCGTGGTTATACCATCACGATCAATTAGCATCCAATACAAGATTTCCCACTTGACAACATCGATCGGATCGGAGCTTGTTGCCCTCCGAGGTGCCGTTGATTACATTAACAACCAACCCGCTAATCGGTGGGCAATATTGTGCAATTCGAAGGCGGCCTTACAATGTCTTCTGTCATCTCTTTGTGGCGGGTCCTGTGAACAACTAGTGTCGGAGATACGAGAAATGCACCATAGTATGATAGCGAAAGGACAGGACGTCGTGTTTCCGTGGCTGCCTGGCCATTGCGGTATCTCCGGCAACGACCTCGCTGACGAAGCTGCTAGGAAAGCACACGAAGGAGCAACCCTTGTTTCTGTACCTTTATCGCGGACCGACGCAGTCCAACACCTAAGCAAGCTAGAACACCGTATGACATTAGAGAAGTGGCACACACATGAATTCACCCAAGATCGATTGCATTCCCTCGACCCCTCTATGCAACTGCGGCTGTTACCAGGGCTTCTACGAAATGAGGAAACAATGCAGTGCCGCTTACGCTTGGGCGTCGCCTTCACCAATGCATATACGTTTTTGATTGGAATGGCTAACAGTGCCGACTGCAATGCCTGCGGTGTAGAGGAAACTATAGAACATCTACTGTGCTACTGCTCATCTTTTCAAAACGAAAGACATGACCTCTGCACAGCTCTCAATCGGCTGGATAGAACACCGTTCACCTTGAACAAGATCTTGGGACCATGGCCTCGCATATCGCAGCTACAAAAGGCCACAAAAGCGCTGCTGCGATATTTGAAAGCTACTGGATTGATTCAGCGTCTGTGATCTGGACTGAGTGACCGAAGGATATCCCCAGTAGACTTTCTCTTCTTTTAATCTTTCCATCCCATTTTCCCTTTCTCCTGTATAGGGTAGCCAACCGGGCTCAGTCCTGGTTAACCTCCCTAGCTTTCCTTTATCATTTGCTCTCTCTCTCTCTTTGGGTGTCAGCTTGTTATGCCGTCTCTTCTTCGGAAGCCCCTTTTTATTGCCTAAATGCGAAAAAGAAGGCGAAGGCACTCCGCTGTTTCCATGTAGGCTTCATCAAAACAAAGATGAAATAAGAGGTGTGTAATGATTGAAATTTTCAAAAGGTAAATTTCTCTTCGTCACGTTTCTTCTTCAAATGTAGGTTAGGCTATTAGTTTTTGTCGAGCGACGCATGACGCCTATTTTAGACAGTGTGGTGCACCTGTGTCCAAAATAGTTACCTGCAGCTCGTAATCACTGGAGATAGCTTCAACGCGTCTTAAGTTATTCATGACCACACATCACGCGCTGCAATACAAGCAAAGCTAGCCTGAAAATATATCCAGAATATTTGAAATTCTTTGATTCATTTGAAACTTGTTACATTCGAATAAATAAAAGAAATTGTAATCTGGCATTCATGTGCCCTTCTCCTTCATTATGTCTATATTATTTTCACTTTGGTGGCTTACGTAATAATGATACGGGTTGATTTATTATTCGGCACCGCTTTCTTTTTTTTCACATTTACTGGCACTGCAGAAGGGCATCATGTTTTCCAGCACACATCTTTCAGCACCTGTTATAGCGCATTATGAATACCTGACAGTGTGCGAGAAAATTAGGCGCGCGTTACAAATCACCGTGGATTGGCGCACTGTGGCAATAGTTCGCGACGTCACTTTGATCTCCATTTTTGTGTCCTAGGGAAAGCATGTTTTCTCTAAATAGAATAATTTTCGAAAACTACAGGTTTGTGTCTCTAACTGCACTTCATCGTTGTGATGCAGAAATGCTTCCTGCAGGGAGTAATTCAAACGTGTGCAATTTGTAGAATACCATCCTGCTTACATTGGAAATATACCGGTTATGTAGCATCACATAAATTCAAGATTTAGTGCTCGAGGACCATGTGCCCTTTTTTTAACATTTCTGCTCTGGGATTTCGGGTTCTCTTTTATTCCATGCGCCTGATGGGTGCCACCATTCCTTTATTCCTGATGGGTGCCACCATTCCTTCCAAAACGTGTAATAATTGCCAGTCCACAAATCTGGTTGTAAAATACGACTCATATGCACCAAACTCTAGGAGAAACGGAGTAATGTAGAGTCTTTAGTGCGCCAAGAGAATCATATTTCTTCCCAACTGCTTTTCATTTATTTAGGCATTTTGCCGGAATCTTATACAAGCCAACAACATCAAGTGGCTCAAACTGGAAGAAGAAAAAGTGCGTTTTTTGGTATGTGCTGCCAACCAAGCGGTGCATTGCGAAAATCGTCGACTTTGCTAATGTTGTTAGTGAAAATTTGGTAATGTTTAGTGAAATTTAGTTTGGAGTGAAAGTTTAGTTCTCGTATACATGGTGAATGGCCTTTAAAAACATAAAATTTTGCTGGTATTTTGTGAGTCGGCTGCAGTGAGGATCTCGGATGGGCCATTAGAATTGTAAGTTTTAGAAAAATTCTGAGATTTGAGTCCCTTATTCCTTGTCTTGGTTCATTTTCGGTCACTTCGTATGCTCAGAACACTAGCGGGTAGTGAACCTCACTGGACGTCATCGAGCAGCTGCAGTTGAAAGACAAATACCAGCACCTGATTGACTCTCACTTGGCATTGTTCACTAGAGTCACATTTTGTGACCTGTTCTTTTGTCACTAAGCTCTAGCATGTGTTCCAACTTCTCCAGTGTTCGCGCATAAATGCGCAACCTTGCAATTTTTTAATCTTATCTCTCGGGCGTCGAGAGCACGTCGGGTCGGCGGCCGTGTGGCAGCGAGCGCCACTCCTGAAGTGAACAGCGCCGCAGAAAGCATTAAAGATAAACATCGCCTTGCATGCACATACATATTGTCGCCAATCACAGCGCCCCTTGCCGCTACAAGACCCAGAAGGGAGGCGAACGCAACTTCGAGGAACGCGGTGGGACGAGAAACGCGGTGTGACGTCATGTGCCTCCCGGGAGCACGGCCATGGCAAAATCGCCAGTGCGCGGCAAGTAAAGTTTTCGCTTTAAAAGAATTGTTCTCACTACAACTGCCTCCGCAGACGTCTCTAGGGGCAAGTGCTCGTAAGCAACACTCTTGTCAACGACTATGGCTACAACGCCGCATGAGGCGTTGGCGTCGTCATGATCTTTGCGAAAAATGGCATATGGCGTGAGAAAATTTGTCTGTGCAGGCTCTAAATGCTTCCTGAGCACACAACCCATTCGCGTTAAGTTTGCATAAGAGTTATTTTATGTGATCAAGTTCGTGGAGAACGCTTCCATTCAAGTGTGGAATTTTTGTATCCATTCTGAAAGAGTGTTATGCTGTGTGTAAAGGAAAGGGGGCCGTTATCTCAGAGGGCCCTTTCGGGCGTCGTGATGCCCGCTTTGTTTTTGGAGCGGTCGAGAGAATCCCGCTGGCTCTTAGGTGCTGGTTCAGCCGACTGTATGGGAGTTATGTCCGGTGCAAGAAATAAATAAATAAACAAATATATATATATATATATATATATATATATATATATATATATATATATATATATATGTATATATATATATATATATATATATATATATATAATAAGCGAGAGGAAAGGGGGTTAACGGAGGGGCCCGATTTTTATTAGTCATATCATAAGAAGCCAACAAACACTGGCACCGCGGACGACATAGTGGAAATTACTTGTGCTTAATAAATGAAATAAAGAAACGATAAATTAGTGGAAATTAAAGTGGATGAAAAAACAACTTGCCGCAGGTGGGAGCCTTGCGAAGGTTGTGGGTTCGGCTCCCCCCTGCGGCAAGTTGTTTTTTCATCCACTTTAATTTCCACTAATTTATCGTTTCTTTATTTCATTTATTAAGCACAAGTAATTTCCCCTATGTTGTCCTTGGTGTCAGTGTTTGTTGGCTTCTTATGATATATATATATATATATATATATATATATATATATATATATATATAGTTATATATATTGGCTGCATGGGACAGAAGTCACCAATACATGACGCGATCACAATGAATATTCAGAATTGTCTACCAAGATTCCTACAAGGCACGTCCATTTGTGACATCAGGTGGCCTGTTTTACCGAAGTCCCCTTCTAGTCCACAAATGAAAAAAAATGAAAGAAAAAGCGAGGACACTTAGATTTCTTCATGTGGGCTTCTTTCAAATTAATTTGAAAAAAAAGGTCGGCAATGATTGACGCTTTCATGAGCTATATTTCTCGCAAAATTTTGCGCCGTACTCGTGTAGCAGCCGTGAGTGCCAGGCTCCATTGGTACACGCCGAAGTAGCCTCTAAATATCCGCCGCTAAACCCGGCCGGCTAGCCGTCTACCGTCTATCATGTTCATTCGCCATGGAGTGCGAGATTGCCCACAAGCGCTCTGAACATTGCGGCCAGCTCATCTGAACATAAAGCCAGCTCATCTTCGACGCCCGCCAACGCATTGACGAATGATCACATGTTGAATGTAAACAATAGACACTCCTATGTTTATAAAATCCCTTGGATGGATGGATGGATGGATGAAAACCTTTATTAGGGTCCTTTAGGGCGCGCAGTAGCGCGCAGCGGGCCGCTTCCACGTCGGCACAGAAAGGCCGAGCCCCTCCGCCGCGTCGCGGGCCCGTTGGACAGCCCATAACTGTTCTTCGAGGTTGCGGCTGTGTAGGACCGCATCCCAGCGTGAAATATTATTGCTTTCATCGCCGCGTAACACGGGACATCGCCAGAGCATGTAAGGTAAGTTCGATAAGTCATGGCATAGTGCACATGCACCTGTTGTCTGAATTTCCGGGTACATCTTGTGAAGGAGTAGGGGGTTTGAGTATGCCCCCGTCTGTAGAAGCCTTAGTGTCAAAGCCTGAGGTCTATTGAGTTTGCAATATGGGAGGGGGTAGATCCTCCGAGCCAAGTAAAAGTGCTTAGTAATTTCGGTGTACGATGGAGGAGAGTCCCGATTCTCAGTACTCCCAGCGTCACACAGCCCGGTAGCTACGCGGTTCGTGATCCCTCGTGTAGCTCCGTGTGCCGACTCATTGAGGTTCGGTGGGGCACCCTCGATCTGTCCCATGTGGGCTGGAAAACAGATCAATGTGTGTGGCTTGATCTCCTTGCTTCCTAGTATCCCTAGAGCCAGCTCGGATATTGTTCCTTTGGCAAATGCCCTAACAGCTGATATCGAGTCACTGTAGATTGATGTCCTCTAGTCGTCCAACAAGGCCATCGCTATTGCAGCCTGCTCTGCGATCTCAGAGGACGTAGTCCGAATCGAGGTTGCGTTCGGTATTTGCCCTTCATGATCTACGCTAACTACAGCGAAGGCCTGTCCGTCGGCGTAGCGCGCTGCATCTACGAAACTGTTCTCCGAAGCCCGTTCACGAGCCTTTTCCAGGAGAGCCTTCGTGCGCGCCCGACGTCTTCTAACGTTGTGTTCTGGACGGACCTTTCGTGGGATTGGGGCGACAGTGATGCGGTCCCGCTGCTCTCGAGGGATGCTGCAGAACTTTGTTTTGATTACAGTGGGCGGAACGCCCAGCTCCTGTAAAATGTGTCTTCCAGCTTGTGTGGTAGATAGCCTGACGAACTGGGCCCTCTCGTGTGCTTCCGCTATTTCCTCTAGCATGTTATGCATGCCAAGTTGAAGTAAGCGTTCCGTGTGAGTGTATATGGGGAGGCCGAAGCTCTCTTGATTTCCTTCCTGATTAATGCTTTGAGCTTATCTCGCTCCGATCTTTGCCAGTTGCCATTGGCCGCGACGTAAGTGAAATGACACATTACGAACGCATGTACCAGTCTCACGAGGTTATCTTCTCCGAGGCCTTGCTGCCGGTTGGCCACTGTTCTGATTAGTCTGTTGGCATTGTCCGTCTTCTTAGTGAGTCGCAGCACTGTCTGGTTGTTTGAAACACTCGACTGTACCATCATGCCAAGAATCCGGATAGCATCCACCCTCAGAATATAGCCTCCGTCGTTTGTGCGCAGTTTTATGTCGCATTCGGCGAGTGGCTACCATCCCTTTGGTTTCGGGCCTCTGCGCTTGGGTCGATAAAAAAGCAGTTCCGACTTGTGCGGTGAGCACTGAAGACCCGTGGACTCAAGGTATCTCTCGGTAGCATCAATCGCCTCTTCAGGACCGTCTCTACCTGTCCGTCACTACGTCCCGTACACCAGATGGCAACGTCGTCTGCATATATGGTATGACTGATACCGCCGATAGCAGACAGTGTACTGGATAGACCAATCATGACGAGCTTAAAGAGGGTTGGGGATATGACTGCCCCTTGTGGCGTCCCCTTAGACCCCAGCTTGATCATGTCTGAAATCATGTCCCCGATCTTAAGGGTGGCTTCTCTGTCTGAAAGATCTCGGGTAGGAATGAAAGTGCTTCCCAAGGATAAGGCTTCAGATTGTGTTGAAAATGAACGAGTGAAGTATGTTATCAAAGGCCTTTTCTAGATCTAGACCTAGTATGGCTCTCGTGCTCCGCGTATTACACTCAATAATGTGATGCTTGATGAGCTTCATCGCGTCGTGCGCCTAGAGTCCGACCCTGAAGCCGTCATGTGTGGGTAAATGTCGTGGTCCTCCAGGTAGCATGAAAGTCTGTTTAGGACTGCGTGCTCAGCAACCTTCCCCACGCACGATGTGAGCGAAATTGGGCGGAGGTTATCGAGGCTGCGCGGCTTGCCTGGCTTGGGGATGAGAATGGTGTTAGCCGATTTCCACATTTTCGGGACATTACCACTGCTCCATGCTTGGTTAATGATGTCCGTTAGGTATTCGATGGACTTCTCGTCCAGTATCCGTAGAGCTTTGTTTGTGATCTTGTCCGAACCCGGAGCCGATCTGCCGTTGAGGGCGTGGAGCGCCTGCCTGATCTCCTCAATCCCGGATTCTACGTCGAGCACAGGGTTCTCTGAGCCTTCGTTGTCAGGGGAAGGTGGTGTAGGGCCCGATGCGGCTGATAGGTACTTCACGAGTTTGGATAAAATTTGCTTGCTCGAATATTCTCCCTTGGCTGTGTGTAGAATGTGCGCCAATGTGTTGCGTTGGTTGGTTTTAGTGTTCGTCTCGTCTAGGAGATGCTTTAGGAGGTTCCAGGTGCCACCGTTGCGCATCTGCCCGTCGATCGAGTTACACACCTCATCCCATTGGTGTTTAGAGAAGGCTTTGCAGTGTTCCTCTATAGTTCTGTTGATTTACGATATCTTCTTTCTGACCTTGCGGTTGAGCCGTTGTCCTTTCCACCTGGCGAGGGACTGCTTGGCCTCCAACAGGTGAGCCAGACGGCTGTCCATCTTTTCCACTGGGAGGTCGGTACAAACCTCTTTGGTGGTAGCTTTGATATCGTGTCTAACCTGTACAACCCATTGTTCAAGGCTAGGCTTGTCCTCACTCTCCATTCGCTCTTCTCTAATTTTGCGAAATTTGTCCCAGTCGGTGTACTGGAACATGCGCTGTCTCTTCTGCTCGATTTGAGGTGCGTGGCCAAGATATAATGGTCGCTACTAAAATCTACCCCGAGGTTCGTCCACTTGACCGTTGCAATGCTCCTGATAAAGGTGAGATCCGCTGCCGTATCAAGGCTCGACGATGTTCCGCATCTGGTGGGGGCACGCTGGGTCCGCGACTAGCATCCAGCTTAGTTTTATAGGTTCACGCATGAGGTCCTCGCCCTTGTTAGTGCTATATGAGTAGCCCCAAGTGCGGTACGGCGTGTTGAAATCACCAGCTATGATCAAAGGGGAGTCGCGCGCTAGTTGCGTGGCCTTGGTGATTAGGGATTTGAAGTGTTGGCTTGGAGCTGTGGGACTACTGTAGACGTTCAGGACGAATATACATTCGGGGGTCGTTGGGCTAGGGATGATCTCTATCATCATGTATTCGACTTTACTTGCGGTCATCTCAAGGTCGGGAGTGATGTAGGTCAGCTTGTTGCTAACCAGTACGGCGATCCCCCGTACTTCTTCGTGCTTTGCTACGGGCCTGTAGCCAGACAGCGTGACGTTAGATATTAATGTTTCTTGTAAAATGATAACGTTTGGCTTCTCTGCGTGTGAGCGAATATATTGTTGCAGGGGAGCCCTCTTGGGAAGAAAACCCCTGCAATTCCATTGCCACATTTTGAATGATCTAGTTTGAGTGGACATCGTATTGCTCTTGAGTTGCTGTGCTAACCTTCGGAGGACCGATCGCCCCGAGCTGCTAATAGTCGATGCTGTTGCTGAGGGTGTAGGAGCTTTAGGTATCAGCACAGGTGCTTTTACGTTTTCTAAGAAGGATTTAATTTTGCTGATCCGCCGATTAGTGCGCTACTCCATCGAAGCCATGTTGCTTTGGAAGAGCGAGAACTTTTCATTTATCTACTTAATGCTGTCACTGAGAGCGGAGAGCAACTCACGAATCTCAGAGTTTGCCTTGCCTGGTGCTGTTTCTTGCTATTTAGCGATTGCCCTCTTTTTAGCGGGCCTCTCTCTATCGATCTTCTCAACCATGAGGACTTCCATTGGTTGGGGAGTGGCTGGCTGCTTGTCAGCCATGACGGGTTGAATGCCCTTCTTAATCTCGGCAATTTCTGTCATCAGTCGAGCTATTGCGTTCATCATCTTGTTTTCACGATCAAGTTGCGCTGGTCTGTTGTTACTTCTATGATGCTCTGGCTGTGAGCCCCGCGTTACCTTTTCCGGCGTTCCTCGAACTCGATCGACCCGGGTCAGGTAGCACTCGGGTCGGCGATCCCTGGAGCAGGACTTCTAGCAGGACTTGAACTGGACTTGACTGCCTCGGCGCCGGGATCTGGAGCGACCCCTGGAGCGTGATCTGGTACTGGTTCTGGAGCAAGAACGCCCTCTGGATCGAGAGCGACTACGGGGGCTCACTCTGCAGCGAGAGCGTCCCCTGGATCGGGAGCTCACCCTAGGCTCTTGCAGTGGAGGTTGCTCGAAGTGATTCTTGCTGTCACTGCTATGTGAAGTTGACGAAGCCCCATTTGTCGCATCTTCCACCGTCGCACTCTCCCATTCTCTCCTTCTGACGACGTACGGGATCTGAAATCTCTCTTTGCACGTTTTGTCCACCGTAGGGTGTGGGCCCCCGCACAACCCGCACTCTGGCGTGCACTGGTGTTGATCGTCCGGGTTGGCTGCCCCACATCTTCTGCAGGTGGGCTCTTCGGGAGTCGGGCAAACGTCGGCACGATGGCCGAGTTTGCCGCACGCGTAGCAAATATCGACTTATTTGCGATAAAGAAAACATTTTAAAAGGACTGGGCCATAGCCTGCGAAGTTCGGAACCTTGAGTCCGTCGAAAGCAATGATGATTGTGCCTGTGTTCTTAATTCTCTAGACCGCCAATGCCAGCGGGTTTCTCTCGTTGACGATGGTATGTTCCAAGTCCGATGGTCTGTGGTTGAGGTCGATGTGTCTGATTACTCCTTTACACGTGGTGGGGGGAGGGCGGCCTCGTATGCACTGACTTCAAACATTCTTCCAGCCACACGAATTGCCCTGATTCTTGTGTATTCTGAAGCGTTGTCTCGGTTGGGCATGCTGGCCACCAGAATGTTTTGTTGTATGTCAGGACAAATGATGTCGGAGCGTATCTCCGTAGGTGTAAGACCCGCCGCTTCCACGATCGCCTTACCGATCACGGTCGGTCCTGTCTTGGCAATATTTAGCCCTCCGCGGGGTCGTATGTTAATTTCGGCATGTTCCTTAGGCATGGAAGGCATCTGTGACGCCCTGATGATTTTGCTCTTGAGCTTATTTCGATTTTCCTGAGTTCTGAATGAGGCACCGGCGTTAGGCCTATTCCCCCATATGCCGCCGCTAGGGCAGTTGGCAGAGTCCGCCTTGGCGGACATACGCTTCGAAACTGCCAACTTCCATCCAAATTCTGCTCAAAGTTCTTCTGGAGGAAGATCCTCCCCTTCAACCATCATCTGCATAGACACTTGGTGGCGCCGATCGGCGCTACGCCGGGCTAGGCTTGTCGTTAGGGCCAGAAATGCGGCGGCCTGGTCCGAGCACAAAAACGTTCATAAAATGAAAAAGACGCCACCCACAGGAGAAAATCCGGTATCG
This sequence comes from Dermacentor variabilis, assembly GCF_050947875.1. Taxonomy (NCBI): domain Eukaryota; kingdom Metazoa; phylum Arthropoda; class Arachnida; order Ixodida; family Ixodidae; genus Dermacentor; species Dermacentor variabilis. The sequence continues at coordinate 41,383,365 of NC_134578.1, read as the reverse complement.
GTGTGATTCTCTTCCCCTTAGACGTGCGTTGCTAACAACATGACAGAGATTAGAGGCGAAAATCTTGCCGAAATCATTCAAGAGAGCAGGAGCCGAGATGGAACCCTAGCGCTTGCATCCGTCTTCTCCTTCTTACCATAATATGCCTTGTTTATTCAGAAATTAGAGTAAACTCAGTCACAGCACAGATTAAAGCGTCGGAAACATCACCGCTCACCACTCTGTTTCCGTCATAACAAATGTAAAAAATTATGGGGTTTTGCGTGCCAAAAGCGCAATCTGATTATGAGGCATGTCGTAGTTCGGGACTCTGGAGTAATTTGTACAAGCTGGGGTTCTTTAACACGCATCTTAAGAGGACGCTTTCGCTCAGGCCCAACTCCAACGCGGCCTATTCAAGTACACGTAAAACGCAGAAACACTTTTCTGAAATAAGCCCTTGACCGATTTTAATGAAATTTATTGGATTTGATATAGTAAGGTAAATTCAAGAGACAGTTCGAAGCGGAATGTCGATTGAGGGCCTGAATTTTGTTAAAGATATGATAAGAAATTTGAAAGTTGGAAAATATAAAAGAACGAAAGTTTGCAATTTATTAGCTCTGCATAAAAATAGATATCGCCATTCCATCAACTGCGTCTATTAGAACATTCAAAGCGGACAAATCTGATATGCCAATTTTTATCTGATGTGAATTCATAACGTTGTGCACTAAGGTTCTTCAAAAGCTACAGTTTGATATTGCTAAATTTGTTGACATTCATGTGCAACATATCAATTTTGTCCACCTTAGATGTAATATTAGATGAAATTCAAAGAATTGTGATATCATTTTACATTGCTGAGTGGTAGAATTGTAAACTTGATAAATTAGTTGTCTGAAAATTTCCGATTTTGGCAATTTTTAATAAAGAAGTGAAAACCTAAATGAAAAAGTCGAAAGAAACTGTAGCTAGAACTAAAGATGTTCTTTTAGGTGCTATAAACCTCGTCGAATTTGGTGCAGCGGTTGCCGAGAAAAACGAATTCTCCTTTTGCGTGCATTTAGTAGCGAGCACCTGAGCTAAAGCTTGCTCCTAATTTAAGTACAAGAGTGTTTTTGCACCCATCGAAATGCGGCCGTCGTGGCCGGGATTTGGTACCGCGATCTCGTGCTTCACAGCGCAACACCAAAAGCACTAAGCAACCATTGGCGGGTTTAATAAATATAAATACATCTTATTGTACGGCTACGTAGATCATTGAGCACTTTCACCAGTCCTTTAACTGGATTTGGTGGCTTTTGCCGAATGGACACAAATACCTCTACCAGATAACCAACGGCCATATTGAATCATGAACACATGATTTTTCGGCCCCGATTTCTAATTGCTCCAGCAATTAGGCACGTAGCACTTATTATGCATATCCTGATATGAACGCAATCCACATGCCGCGACAGCGAAGGCTTGCCGTACACACAACCGTAATCGCAGCACAAGCGCAGAGACTACATGCACAGTTCACGTCCAGAAAAAGAAGTGCACTCGGAAGCATGTCGCAGCATCCCAGGACTTTTCTAGCCCCGAATCTATCCAAGGAGCGGCACCGTTCGCGGAACTAATCGAATTGTTATTGCCGTAATCGCTCACTCGGTCTTCCGCGTCTCATTTTCAACGTAGGTGCGCCGCTCGTACACTGTAAAAAAATTTGCCTTACCTTACAGAACATGTTCTGGTAATGTGTGACCGAACGTTTTTCCTTAAATAAAGAACGGTCATTTCCGTAGGACGGACAGCTGTAACAGAGAGACCGTAATACAACATACGAGTGCTTTCTCCTTTATTGAAAATGTCATGAAGGCAGCTCACAGCCGATGCAGCAGGTCATCATTGAGAAAATTGTCTTGCCAACACACTGACATGGCTGCAGAGATAAAAGACTTTGCACTTTGTGATGTGAATGCATTGCATAGCATATATAGAAAAAGGTGCACAATTTCAGTCCTCAAGTTCTTAGAACACAGAAGCAACTTTATTTTCTTCAATCACTCGTCTTGCAGATTTGCTGGTGAAAGTTGTTCTTTACCCTAAACGTCTTGCAAGGATAAATTTGCTGCTGTTAGGAGAAACAAATAGTATTCGTGAATTTCCATCCTAAAGAAAGCGGCCAAAAAGGAGAATCGCAGAACGCAACAAAGCAGCTACTTCTGTGTTAGAAAAACATGTACGTAGACCAATATTGTTGGAACAAGGGATGTGGCTGTAGCCGAAATTTGGATATAGGTGCTTGTCATCAGGGTAGCAAATGTTTTCTTTGGCAGTATTTTTGTGCATAGGTCAATGGCCCCTACCCTCATCGGGGGAGAAGAAGCTGGAACATATAATAGGTCAAGAGAAGCTAAAGTGTTAAAATAAATGCAGGAAGGGTGTGCTTAGCAGCAGTGATTGTGATGGAGCGGGTGTGAGCAATGCTGTCGCTTCTTTAAAAAGTAGGGATGACCAAAACAGAAACCGATGTACACATGTAAGCAATAATTATTCCTGTAGACTTAGTGTTCCTAGAAGTCAAAAAAGGTATGAAGATAAACTGCTTGCTCATGTGGAAAAAAGGCAATGAATAATTATGGAAAATAAATTTTTTATAAAGATGCACCTGGTTAAGATCAGTGTAAATGATAAATGAAGGCACATTACGAATACGCATATTGTTGAAAGCCGATGAAGAACAAATATATTGAGCAAATATTAAAAATAAAGACATTAAAATTAAACTGGGCATGACCATAAAACAACTTTTAAAGGACAGCCTGTGGAAAAATGGGCAATATGATAACCAGGTACAACATTGTGAAAAGTTGAATGCTGTTTATATTCATGCTGCTGTTGACGGCTTCAAGTTTTCGTCTCTCTTTGTCTTACTTGAACAAGCAAATGAGTGATTTTTAAACAAGTCTAAGTTCAGATGCTGTTCGAAGCTTCAGCATTATTATAATGTAAGAAATTATTATGGGCAGTTCTCCTGGGTGGGCTTTCATTCACCAGGAATTTATACAGGTGTAAACTCAAAATTTATTGGTCTGATAGGACCTTAGCTGCTGGTAAACTATTACCTGGTCTTTTTTTCAAAACAGATGCTTACACATTATACATGTTGGCAGGAGCGCCAGCGAACTACATGATACTTGTGGCCACAACCAAAGTGAAGCTTGGAAACAATAACTAAGAGAAACAAACAGCATTCTGCAATACTGATTCAAGTCATCTGGAAAAGTTGGTTATTGTACACCCCCCACCCCACCATACACACAATTATACACCGCACTGACTCTCATGGTGTCAATCATGCTACTATAACGCTAGGCATCAAGTGAGGAGAATGAGGGGATAAGAGGGCACAATTCTTTTCTTAGAACATCGAATGTGCTTTACATTATTGCTACATTCCAACTAACGAAGGAGCAGCCGCTTTGGGAGATAGTGATGAATGCATACTAAAGCTCATGACATTCTGTGCAGCAGAACGTTGCTAATGAAGTGTTATGCACACAATTGCACTTGTTGACACAGTATGCCATCCTGTAGTCAAACGTTTTGCCAGCAGTAGAGTTTGAAAAACACCACAGTAGAAGGCAAAGACTGCTAAATTTGTTGAAAATTACTAAAAGTTATTCGATTATTCACTATGCTTACCGTTCGTTAAAGATTAACAGAGTGTTCTCTACGGGTGCTGTGAACAGGCAACCTGCTTTTACAGTCGTAGCAACAATGATCTGTGGCCCAGACAAGGAGAAATGCATATGAAGTTTATGCGAGGGTATACCCTACAAATTACACCCTATTTCACATTCGAATCTGGTAGAGGAGGAAGAGTATAAAGCTATTTAGTGGTGGAGGATGCATACTCCAGAGTAGAAAAAACTAGCGCACCCTAACCGTTGCTGTTGCTGATGCCTGTGTACAAGCTGTTACATATAATATGGCACTTACAATTGTTTTTGCACAAGCGCTGCAAGCTGTTGGCAGTTTACCAGTACGTAGCTGTCATACATTTAGGGCAAGTTTAAGCTCTCTAATGAATTTATCTCATATGACACAATTGGAATGCAATATTCTGCAAATAAGTAAAGCGGTGTGTGCCATCCCATACAATCAAACACTTTTGAAGAACCTGAATCACCACCTGAGCCATGACAAGGTTGAGAGTGTGTTCTGTGTAAAGTAGTGCACCTGTATAGCCTAAAGCTTTGGAGAATGAATTTAGTATCAGCTGTGAAGGTTTTTAATTTAAATTGCACCCAGTAAAATCCTCTATGCAGTTTTGCGAAACGCAAACACCCCACCTTTTGGTTGTTTAGAGGTAATGACACGTAGGGCCATAACATATACACTATGGACTTTATTCCCAAAGAATCCAAGTGAATAGCACTACCCTAAGTGTTATATACCTTCTGTCTCATATTCGCTGTCAAACATTGTTAGTGTCGGTTGCTGCGAACCACAGAGAAACAGATTTCTGGGGCAGTATAGAGTATTAAGTACAGTAATCTCAGCTCTCTCACTCCTCTTTAAGCATTATCGGGTCTTAAAGTTAAAAAAAGAGGAATAAATACAGCATGTATATTTCACATCGCAACCCTCATGTGATATTTAGTAGCATGAATTATAAAGGATTCCAGATTTACAACAGAAGACAGATTTTACTCCACTAAAAGAATGGCATCACGTCAATGATTCTTGCATTTGGTGCTATATCTATATGTTTATTTCAGTTGGAATGTGTGTGCATTGTCACTTATATCGCTTGACATGTTTTAGATTGACCGCTTGCCCAATTTAGGCAAATTCGTATTCGTAAATAACCTTGTGGATGACATCAAGAACTTGCTTAGCAGGAGTATTTCAAACATTTGTGAGATATGAGGCTCTTGACTGCATATTTAAGCCTCGGGTGCATGCCGGCCTCTAATCTCATCAGGAATTTTCTGCAAATCATCTAAAAGATTTCTTATAATGAATGGAAATTGGCTTGTACGGGAGAAACAGGGAATTTAAACAGGTGAATTATGTAGCATAAGAATGATGTCAGCAAGAGGCAAGCATCTCAAGAAACATCTCGATGCGCATAGACTATCAGACACAAGAATTATTTGGGATGATTCGTAATGCTGGCAGTGGAATGAATTATGACTTTTCATCTATGTCTGAACTTTTTGATTATTCACTCTACTATCATTACCTTCACCAGAAACGTTCATAATCTTTAGCACATCTATGCCAAATCATCCTGACCAATATTCAAGCCTTCATAAGCTCCTTTTTACAGCTAATTCTCTGTGGGAAAGGTGTCCATATAAAGACCATACGATATACTTATTTCCCGCTTTTTGGTAAATGACAAGGGAAAAATTTCACACTTAAATTCATTGAGCTGGAGCAAGTTCTATGTTTGACGCTCTTGATTCTTTTTTCCCTTTTCCATCTTTGACCCACCTGGTTAGCTAAGTAGACAGAAAAGCTGCAGGAGAAAGGTGGTGGTGCCAAATCAGGCTTCTGCCCTACGGGACCTTTTCACGGTCACTGGAGGAACTTCCTGAGGTCTTGGCTTCCGCAATCAACTGCTTTGGCCTCGGCATCTTTCAAGAGGGCCGTGGCCATCTCTAAGAAACCTGAGCTCTACAGGCTGCATAAAGAAGGATTATTTTCTGAGCTAAGTTTTTTCTCATAAGAAACCATTTAAGTTGTGTTCCTGGTTTTGCAACAAAAGATTGGCACATGACTGGCCACTCAAGGCACTTTAAGTGTACTCGCAGGCTTCTTTCTTGGAAAAACACTTTTATGTAGCACCACAATGAGTAACAGAAAGGTGTGTCGGGAGGCTTTATTTTGCTCTACAATTTTATCATTGACAATTTTTATTTACATATTTGAGAAGTTTATTAACTAATTATTAATTATTTTGTAATTAGGCAGATGGAAAAAATAAACTGAGAATCTACAAGCAACAGTAAACTTACCTTGGTTTCTAGTTACACCGCATTTACCTATTTCTTAAACTTTGTGCATGATAGTTAGGACACCCTGTAGATAAAAAAACAATATTACAATTTTCATTATCATCTCTTGTGTGTTACTGCTGGCTATGGCTGCTTCAAGTGATTCTTCCAGTAATATACAAGCAGTTTTGAAGTTAAATTGTTTTGCAGCAAGGGCGTGTAACCTAGGAAATCAAGCAAAAAGTTAAGTTGTGTTCACTATTAAGATGTTTATCTAAGAAGCTGTAGGAAACGAAAACAGGACACAACACCTAATAAACAATGCTTACGTCGAGTACGCTCTTGCTACGTCCTCCAAGTAAAGTGTTTACCGCAATGCTTCGGCACCATATGAACGTAACAATCAATTTTCAGCAAAATATTATCACCACTAAATGAACTGGGCTTTGAAAATTCTCAATCTGAAATCCTGAACGGCTTGTTGTGGTCTTTAATCTGTTGAGCTCATTCTGTATTCTCAAAAGTTGGCTCTAAGCCATAATTTCTCTAAACGCAACATCAGCTTAAGTCTCAAGATAGGGTTGACCTGTAGATAAAGTGGATAATGCATGGCAAACATCATGAACACTCTGACATGTTAACCAGTTGGTTCACTCATGCAGCCAGGAAATTATGTGATGCAGACACGATATATTGAAGCTGCTTTCGTAAAGTTTTCATGCTTCCAAGGCTTCTTCTCCAGTTATGACAGCTGTCTCCCCTAGCTAAATAAGCGATGAGAATAAAAAAAGAACTTCAACAAGTTAACACTACGTTGGCCATTTGCAAGCAACCAGCAGTCTTTTTGGCTCCTAGGTTTCCCGGTGCAAGTCTACTATGCCACAGTGTTTGCTTTACCCTGTACCAGCCACTTTAAAATGCAATGTGTTCAGAGCCCTTTCCCTTTGTTTTTCTGCTTTCGAAACAGTTTACCATGTGTTTAGTGGGCGTCGTGCAAGGGGACAGAAAATACTGCGCACCACTGATTTCTAATATGTTTTGCTGAATGCACCACGTCGCACTGGATGCAGGTGAAGCCAGTGGAAATGCGGGGTCGTGCAGTGGCTTGTCCTTGAAGCAGGGCGTACGGTGGACTAACTAGTGCATGCGATCGGATAATATGGCTGTCGTAAAAATTTTTCTTTGTGGATTTTCACATATTAAGAGATGTTATCTCTACATGTCTGGTAAGCGCTTTTATGACAATCTGAACCCGTATACGATAGTGTTTTCTTACATCAAGTACTTTCTCATTTACCAGTGCTTCCATTGCGTGCCACGTATGTTAGCGACACTGCGGACGCTGCAATGGAAAAATTCTGGAGACCTCGAAACACTGCTCTGGCCTGCTTGGGTAGTTCATGGCACATCAGGCAGGCATTTTAGGAGAAGAAATGCCAAATACCCGTGCAGACGTAGTGCTGCTGCAAAGTTGCGAAACACCAACTTCTTGGAGAAGGTTGGCTTCAGTTGAGGGCGCTCGATGTGCTTGTCAATCCCCTGTAGTAGAGATCAGTGGTGCGGACCCTTTCATACTGGCTTTCCTTTCCGGTAGGAACCTAAGCAACAACTTATACCTTGCTTTTTTGAACCTGCAACGTGTGCAGAGAAAGTCACATCACTGTGCGTTGATTCTATGGCTTTATTTTTCTACACATTCTATACAATCATAAAAAATACAGTTTGCACATTTTTACTACTGTATATAGACAGGCTAGTTGCTAGACATGTGAAACGCTGTCATCTCTCTGACAGAATGCAACAATAAAAGCCTACACTGGAAAGCTACACTACAATTTAAATTTACGGGACACCATATGAGCATACAGTATGCTTACTGTATGCTCAAGCCCTGTGTCAAGTAAAAGTTAATTGTCAATTGTTTATTGTGTATTTTTACTTATTCTGAGTTGTCAACCTCTACAACCAATGCTCGAAGTTTACACTTTGTTGGCTTTTGATTGCCTGTGTCATCTGTTTCCTACATACACATGGAGTAATCCCACTGCAATATGAAAAAAGAGTTCGAAAAAGAAATGCCATGGTAATCGTCCACATTTACTGAGGGCAGGTGCAACAACCAATAGCATGTGGTCGAAGCTACATAAATATTCAGTTTTCACACAGTTTAATTGTTCAGCAAATAATAAAGAGGTACACTGTGCACATCTGCATGACCAATGCAATCAGTCTACTTGAGATGGCACTAAGGCTGCTGCTTGGTACTATTCCGCCGTTTGGATTGTTCTTCTGCTAGACAGTACTGTTTAGGTACTAGCAGTTTACATTGCGATAAAATGGAACTTGGAGCATTGGTCATTTGCACATAAATAATGCAACAGCAAATATAGCACAAGAATAGGAATATGGGTCTCTTAGAAAAAGAACGTATACATCAGGATTATAATGTGATGTGATGCCAAAATATGATGTGATGCTAATGCATAGAAGTGGACGGCGCTTCCATGCCACCAAGGTTATTGGACAGACAGTACTTCAGAAGTGCCCGCAACACAGTCAAACAAGGCAAAGCCGCGCTTCCTTGTGTGTGCTTGAAGACAGCACCACACGCGGTAGCGATTCCAGTATTGCTGCCCAGTGGTTTAGCTCGCCGCAGTTTGAAGTGCCACAGAATATAAAGAGAGAAAACAACAATGTATACATATATACTCTTCTTGCAAACAAGAATATAACGTGGAGTGCATTTGAGGCCAGACACTATCGAAAGAAATTCTTGCATTATATTCATCCAAATTGTTAAGCTACATGACATGTTTAACATGATAAATTTTCATGATGCACCGGTATGCAGGGTTCTATAGACAAAATCAAATACATTTAGTGCAAATATCACAATATGATGGTACGCGATGATGGTAATCTCTAATAATATCAAAGGTGTTGCCTTAATATTACAACAAAGGTTCACATTATTTAATATTAGCCCTGTAAATTTTAGAATGCAAGGGCACCGCTTGGTTAAACAATAGTGATGGTATATCTAGGTGTACAAGTATTACCCATGCATTTCTGCCATTTGTACAATGACGAAAATGCATGAGTAATACTTATACAGCCCGCCCAGACAAAAAGATGGCAACTTTAGCAAACATTTTGCGGGGGCAGGCAGGTTAGCATAATCCAACACCCTTTTTATAGCAGGGGACTTTAACGCGAGGGATACAAGCGGGGGGTATAAGAAAGGAGACAGAAAGGGGCAACTAGTTAGCATGGCCGCGGAGGACACAAAGTGCACCCTCATAATGGTCGAAAATCAGCCAACGCGTGTAGGCAACAACGTTAGCCCAGATACCTGCCCCGACCTAGCTTACGTTAGAGGAGCAGAACAGGTCGAATGGGAGAATTTGCTGGAGAACCTAGGCAGCGATCATTACGTACTGAAGATAACTATAGAAGCCGAGAACATCAAGAGGAAGATTGGCACAACCCATATAACGGAATGGGACGGCTTTCGGAAGAACAGTAAACACATGAAGGGGGAGATTACTTCAACAGAAGAATGGTGCCAGCTGCTACAGCAACTACAAAAACAATACACACAAGAAATAGACAGAACGGAACAAACACCGGAAGTGGACCCGCGGCTGATTAAGCTATGGGAGGCGAGACGTGGGCTCACCAAGAGATGAAAAAAAACAGAGGCTAAATAAGAAGCTAAAGAAGAAGATTGCTGAAGTCACCCAGAAGGCAGAGGAATACGCAGCCCAATTGGCAAGGCAAGGCTGGCAGTTGTTAGGAGCTCACGAAACGGCACGCTCAGCACAGCCAAAACGTGGCGAATACTCAAGGCACTCATGGGCCCAACCAAAACCAAATCTGTGAGCAACAAGGCTCTACAAAAGCTCATCCACCAATAGAGGGACAAGACCAGGAATATTAGAGGAAGTCCGGATCAAATGTTATGGCCGGGACAAGCCGCAAGAATACGAAGGGCACTACCAGGGAACGGAGAACCGGAACTCGACAAGCCAATTACAAGAGGAGAGGTGTATGCCGCCATCAGAGCAGTCACCGAAAACACGGCAGCAGGAGCCGATAAAATTAAGAACTCCTTGATCCGCAACCTCAGCGATGAAGCGGTGGCCCAACTCGCGGACTACTCCAAGACGCAGTGGGAAGCGGACACGGTACCAAAAGAATGGAAGCACGCGGAAGTGGTCATGATATCCAAAGCCGGCAAGACGCTACAGATAGAAAACTTGCGGCCCATCTCGCTAACCTGGAGTCTCGGCAAGCTTTACGAAAGAGTGGTGACCAGAAGAATACGGCGACACCTAGAAGACAACAAACTGTACCTCCACAGCATGTTTGGCTTCCGGGCGAAGCTGTCAACACAGGATGTCTTGCTAGAAATAAAGGAAGAGATACTTAACAAGATCCCCAAAGCAGGCGAAAACAACATCGTGGCCCTAGACCTCAAATGGGCTTTTGACAATGTCAGCCACGGAGCCATCATGGAAGGGCTAAACAAGACCAACTGCGGCAAGAGAGTCCACGATTACGTGCGGGCATTCTTGTTAAAGCGCACGGCGACAGTATGACTCGGAGACCTGCGGAGTGATACCTTTGACACGCCTAACAAGGGTACCCCACAGGGCTCGGTCATTTTGCCAATTCTCTTTAACATCGCGATGATCGGGCTAGCCCAGAAACTGAACGAGATCGAGGGCATCCATCACGCCATGTATGCAAATGACATCTCGGTCTGGGTAAATCAGGGATCATTGTGCCAAAAATAAGAAAAGCTTCAGAAGGCGGCAACATGCGTCGAACAATTCGTCAAGGAGGGAGGCCTCGCGTGCTCAACCGAGAAATCAGAAATTCTAAGGATTGGAAGGAACACAACCAAGGAAAAGATAGAAGTCTATCTGGAAGGTCAAGTCATACCAGAGAATAGACGTAATACGCATCCTCGGCATGTGGATCCGGAGCAGCAAACGGTGAGGACACACGCTGGGCCTGCACAAGCAATTGACTGAGCAAGTCAGCAGGATGATCACAAGAGTATCGCAAAGATGGAGTGGCATGAAGGAGGGGGCACGATCAAGCTGGTCAGGAGCCTGGTGGTCAGCAGCGTCACGTACTCACTCGCGTACCACAACTTGACGCAACAAGAGAGAGAACAAGCCGAGGCTCTCATCAGGAAAGCATACAAGATGGCGTAGCTTCTGCCCAGAAACACGTCGAACGACATGCTACTCAAGCTAGGTATCCACAACACATTTGAAGAGCTCAAGGGGGCACCACTGGGTTCGCAGGGGCACAGGCTCCAGCAGTCAACCATCGGCAGGGCGCTCCTTAAAAGATTAGGCTATAAAAACATAGAAGCAACGAATGATAAGATGGCTAACATACCAGACTCTTTTCACCAGATACTTAAAGCTAGGCCCCTACCGAGGAATATAGACCCGAATCTGCATGCGGCCAGAAGACAGGCACGAGCAGAATACGTTGGAAAACACCTGGTCACTAAGACAATGTGGTATACACGGATGCAGCCCTATACCCGTGAGACCACAACACCAAAGAACATAGAGTGACGGCAGTGACCGTGGATCACATGGGAGCGCTGATAAGCAGCGCAACCCTAAGGAGCTGCGCGGTAACAGAGGGGGAAGAAGCAGTTGTGGCTCTAGCAGCAGCGGAGGGTTACCGTTGAAACAGATATTTGATAATACTCACAGACTCCAAAGAAGCATGCAGAAATTACGCGGCAGGTAGAATCAACAAAGGGGTGCTGCGAATCCTCCTCGAGGCAGGGCTTCCAAAAGAAAAGATACTGCATACGATTTTCTGGGCGCCAGGTCACACCGGAATAGAGGGTAACCAGAGGGCCGACAGTCTAGCTCGCGAGCTCACATACCGAGTGGGACAGTCAATGGACCGGGATACCACTATGACGGTGGAACCAACGTACGCGGAAATACTAAACCATCACCGAGGCAAAATGATAATATATCCACCACTCCACTCATCTTTAACACAACACGAAGCAGTCGGCTGGCGAAGGCTGCAGACAGGAACATTCGCCAATCTACACATCCTACATAACATGTTTCCCAATCAATACAGCGACACATGCCCATGGTGTGGGGCCATCCCAACACTATATCATATCTCATGGGAGTGCAGAAATAACTTCTCTTCCCACAAAGAAAAAAAAAGAGTGTGGAACACTGGGAGGGCCTGATCGCCAGCGGCGTGCTCACAGTCCAAAAAGGATTGGTGCAATACGCTCTCAAAGTTACCAGGCTCAGCGGTGCTCTGGAATAGGGGCGCTGACCACTCAAGATGACGGAGACTTCAGTAAAACATGAAGAGCTCTGTTAGCCGCTGAAAGCTGTAAATAGAGCATTAAAGTTTTTCCTTCCTTCCTTCCTTATTCAACTTGTTAAACTAAGTCGGTCCCATTCAAGGTTAGAACTAAAGCATAAATAATATATAGTCACCCTAACAGTAACACCTCATTTGAACTTCACAGTAAGGAGATGTCTGTTGATGCGCACCTCACACAATGCTAAACCATGCTGCATGCCTTACAACCAAATTATAGTCATACCACTTAAATCTGAAGCCATTTAGGACTGCAGTATTGTAGAAGACATCTACAAATGTCCCATTTCATGTGTAACAGCTTGACTTGATCAAAGTGCAAATTGAAATTACTTCTCTTTGTTTAACATTTTTGCCTGCTAGACCTCCATCGAAAGACATCATTGTATTACCATATAAACTCAGAGGACATAATTTAGGGTATATATTAACATCTTTGAATACTGCCACAGCTGCACTAAGTCATATGCGGTGCAATAATGATGGTATGCTTTTCCACCAGCATCCCAATGTCACTAACAGTAATCACCTACACAGCTAAGTAGATGGTCATGATTCAGGTAGCCAACAGCTAAGCGAAAATAAATCCACTCACTTTGAGAGCTACAATACTGCGATAATTTGAGAGATATGGACCCGTTACAGGTAGCAGACCTCTTCTGAGCCAGCAGGACAACAGCAACTTGCCTATCAGTATATGAAAAGGATTAATTGGTAATGATAAGTTACCCTGTTCTTGCTGAGTATCAATACAATCTGATTTTCATGCATAACCACTCTGCGCTTTAGTACTACAACTGAATTATTCGTAAAATAGAGTGTATGATGATACCATTCGCTTCTCTTTTATGTCCAATTTTTTTGCACTGATACAACGTTTATTGGTTGCTTATTGACACGAATGCTTTGACTGGCCAGACATCATTCGAAGCAACACGTCTTGCTGCACTGCAAGCAATTGCACCAAGAAAACACACAGCAGATCAGCCAGAGCGAACAACATTATTTTGGTCACTACAATTAAAACGTGCATCCAAGCAAGAAAGTAACAATCCCACGAAGTGAGCCACTGCTATTACCTCCAACGTTTCTTTCCGTGTTCTAACAGAAGTTATTGTGTTGGATACAGTATGCTTTCAAGCCGGTACAAGCATCAATACAAGTGCGCAACTGAATACTCTTTGTTCTACGATTTTAACGCAAGTGAGCAAGAGGTTGGAAGAGTCACACGGAAATTGCCATTGAGCCGATGGCACTGCAACTGAAATCATTCTCAAAAGTTCGCGTGATCCTTTTTCCCATTCATGCGTCATTTTTTACCTAACGCGCTGCATAGTGGCATTTTCGAACAATGTTTCTTTTCGCGACGCCGCCTTACCGCACGTCATTTTAACACCTATATTATGCAAACGAAATATAATTAAAATGAGCTTGCCTGATGAGCAAGTTACTAGCGCGCGTAGACTGTTGAACACCCACTGAGAGCAGGCTATGGCCTGTCCAAGCACATACGTTCACCCGAACACAGGACAACTTCTTCGATGCCGCAGCGTGCAGAGTTTTGTACACGAAGTGAAACATATTCAGCGCAAATATCCCAGCGCTATGGCAGCACATCACGAGCACACAACCATACACCACCCAATCACACACCACACAGCGACAAATTCGGAACTTTGCTAATTCGAACGTGCCGTGACCCAAGCAGCGTAACCATCCATCGCTTCTGTTCTTCGCTCCCGATGCGTTAATCTCTCTTCCTTGGGGCCTTGCTCCACTCTTGAGCACAAATCAAGACATCATCATCATCATCATCATCATCATCATCATCATCATCATCATCAGCCTGCTTACGCCCACTGCAGGGCAAAGGCCTCTCCCATACTTCTCCAACAACCCCGGTCATGTACTAATTGTGGCCCTGTCGTCCCTGCAAACTTCTTAATCTCATCCGCCCAACTAACTTTCTGCCGCCGCCTGCTACGCTTCCCTTCCCTTGGAATCCAGTCCGTAATCCTTACGACCACCGGTTATCTTCCCTCCTCATTACATGTCCTGCCCATGCCCATTTCTTTTTCTTGATTTCAACTAAGATGTCATTCACTCGCGTTTGTTCCCTCACCCAATCTGCTGTTTTCGTATTCCTTAACGTTACGCCCATCATTGCTCGTTGCGTCGTCCTCAATTTAAGGAGAACCCTTTTCGTAAGCCTCCAGGTTTCTGCCTTGTAGGTGAGTACTGGTAAGACACAGCTATTATACACTTTTCTCTTGAGGGATAATGACAACCTGCTGTTCATAATCTGAGAATGCCTGCCAAACGCACCCCAGCCCATTCTTATTCTTCTGATTATTTCCGTCTCATGATCCGGAACCGCCGTCACTACCTGCCTCGCTATGTATTGTAAATTGCTGTTCTCTTCCGAGACTGTTAAAATAATCAAGGCATATTTACGGTAAATTAACAATTTTTACAAAACGACGTGATAAATACCGGCTGACTACATATGCTCAGCTTCGTCTACCACTCTTCTGTGAGCGCGGAGAGGAGAACAGAATCGGTTTCATTTTCGCATTTGTGCTCTAGTTACTGGAACAGCAAAATAATTGCTTGACTAATAATTGAATTCTGACAGAGGACAACGCTTTCTCTCCGACAAGGTAGTGCGTTTTATACAAAGAGAGAGAAAGAATGCAAGAAGCAGAAATGCAGGGAGGTCAACCAAACCCTTTGCTATTGGGGATAGCAAACATCTGTGTTGCAATGCATGCAAAGCAGTGTACTGCGATGCGTCAATAAGCTCTAGTATCGTGCTAATTTGGGCTGGTTGGTGCATGTAATGAACGGGTAAATAATGAGTTGTGTCGTAACACTTACCCATGAATAAATCACATGGAAAAAATAGTGTTGCCTTCTGGGTCAAAAAGAAATAAAGCTTGAATCGTTACAACTCGGCACTGGGCGTTATTTCTTTCCGTCTTTCTTTTTTGACAGTACACACAGTACTAGCACGGTACTAGGTCCTTCATCTTCAGTCGCCTTCCCGTAGTTTGCACATATGCATGTGCATGTTGGCGATCTGTAGTCTGCCGTTCAAGAACGTGCGCGCTCACCGGTCTTGTTTCAAGATGAAGAGCCAAATGTTTGCGATTACATCCTACCTCAAGAATTAACACATGAACAGTGAAGATTATGCGTAATCTATGTCCCAATGTCTCTCAATGAATGTGCAGTTATGGGCAGAGACGAGATATTTTGGAAATATTATGGGAATAAGTTAAACAACTACACTGCAGTTCAGCAACGCCCTTTCACACGTGGGTTTTTTGCCTCCCGCATTCGAAAATTTGCCTCCCGCCTTCGAGCACCAATGTCAGTCCCAGTGCGCGAGCACCTGAGTGCCGCAAGCTTTTTTACATAGGCACGTATGCCCACGGCTCTTCCTTCACTTAAACATCTATGCTGTATTAATAACTACAAAGCGCTTAATTTGAGAACATTTCAAGAACACGCATATATTTGTGCGTATGATCAGAATTACAAGGTCAGTATGCGCGGCAAACAGGAACCGGAATAGACGATGCGTATCTATATTTACACCATCTGTTATTGCAGCTTTTGATAGAAGGCTATAGCTCTCACATTTTGTACGTTTCTCCATAATGCGTACAGTTGACGTGTTCTATAAAATATTGCTATAAGAAACGTGTGAGTACAAGCGCTCATTAAGACAGCGTGTATACTATTCCTCGCAAAAATACAGATGTTCGCGAAAGAAAAATTCGGAATTCTGTCTATTTCGTGAGAAACAAGGTAGCCACGCTATAATTATAGTGAAAATGTCCGTAAAAATTAAAATGGGGCGGATTTCCGTATATTAACATGTGTTCTTGCCATATTTTTGAAATACTGCATACTTTCCCTATTTTTACGTGCAATTCCTCCGTATATTGACAGAAATCCTCCTTTTCTACAGCGTAGCTTCGTAGCACGCTGCACGGAACTTCTATGTGGGCCACTTTTGCGTGACTTAGTTCACGGGGAGAGGGTACAGCATGAAGCTCTCTAGAGTGTGTTGGTTGTGCTCCAGCAGCAACGGCGTATTTCGCACCGGGTGCAAATGGTAGTGACGATCGCGGCTCAAGCCGCTCAAGCTCGCGCGAAAGGGATGCGAGCGGGGGGTAGAGGTTGGCAACCTGGAGTCCGCCAACAAGTGTGTACATTGCAATGCCGCGCGCGACCGCGTGCACCTTATCATAAAAAATTAAAATTAAATTATAGGCTTTTACGTGCCAAAACCACATTCTGGTTATGAGGCACGCCGTAGTGGAGGACTCCGGAAATTTCGACCACCTGGGGTTCTTTCACGTGCACCCAAATCTAAGTACACAGTTTTCGCATTTCGGCCACATCGAAACGCGGCCGCCGTGGCCGGGATTCGATCCTACGACCTCGTGCTCAGCAGCCTAACATGATAGCCACTGAGCAACCATGGCGGGTCACCTTATCTTGAAAGACATCTGCAGACGGCTTATACCTTTGTGCGCGCTGCGCTCTCGTCGGTCTTGCGTTGAAGCGATAGACAAGGGTCACTCGTCGCTGCTGCCGCACTTTGCTCGCACCAGCTTTTTGAGAGCCTTTGTCCGCGCTAATCGAGTGTGATGTGCTCATGTTTGCTTCCGTGCTGACACCACGCTCGTTAATTCAGTTAATAGGCTAATACTTCCAAGTTTATCCGGCTCATAAAACTATCATCCTTACTTTCTTTAGCTGTCTATCAATTTGGTGCCGCAATCGTTGCGTGGCCTTTCGGGCGACACTGCGACTTTTATTGCAATATCAATTATTACACACTCCAGGCGAATTTCTGCCTTCGGTGTCACAATCGCCGTGGGGTTGCGTAAGTAGTGCATGGGTGATAAAGCCGTCGCCACGCGCCGTATACTGCATGTGCGAGTGAAAACTTGCGAGAGTGAGCCGGCGAGCGCGGCTCAATCTTGCCAGCTCGAGAGGGGAAGCTGCAAGCGTGCCCTCTCCTTTTGCGCACAGGACACTGGGATGATGCGAAGGAAGGCGGCGTTCTTCTCTGGCGGCTGCTGCTAACGGCGATGCCGTGAGGACACCGTATCCTAAAAGCAATCAGCGATGTGGTCAAATAACACAGACATGCGCTGACTGCCAACTGGAAGTTTACTTGAAATTCACCAGCCATTTATACATTACTCAGCATAGGCATGCGCCCACCCAGTCGCAAAAACATCTGCGAATCACCAACATCATAACCGTTCATCCAAAAATGCGATTTCTTTTCCCGACAAGGCAAGAGAGGGAGTGCTTATACATTTATCTCCTTCCTCTCTAAAGTGATAAGCCTCTACTATTTCCCTTTCCCTATGAATTTTTCTTTTTTTTTAAATATGGGAGTGCAGCTACACTTGTTACAGTGGCCTGCTCAATGACTCCCATACCCATTCTTTAGGTTACTGCTGTGCTGACGAGCTCTTTCATTAAAACACTGTCCCGTTTGACCTATATAAGTTTTTCCACAGCTGAGCGGTATCTGATAGATAACGTTGCGCCTGCACTCAGTGAAACGGAAATATGATTTGTGGTGCACAGGCGCCTTTCGCGTTTTTTCATACGATTACGTATCGAGGACAGCTTACATGAGGCACTGAAAAGTAAATTAATGTTATGTCTATTGGAAACTTTGTTTAGATTGTGTGACAACTTGCGTAAGTATGACACTACGTGGGATTGTCTCTTGTCTTTATTCTTTTATTTTTAGGAAGTTTCGGAACTTCTTTTCTCTTTTTGCAAGATGGCTTCGCACACTGAAATGATCACAGAACTGGGAAACCCTGCGTTCTGTAATCGTGTTATCTGATTTTATGAAGTTTGATTGCACACATGCTCACACGACTTAAAAATTAAATTATGGGTTCTTACTTTGCCAAAACTAATTTCTGATTATGAGGCACGCCGTGGTGGAGGACTCCGGAAATGTCGACCACCTGGGGTTCTGTAACGTGCACTTAAATCTAAGTACACGGGTGTTTTCGCCCCCATCGAAATGCGGCTGCCGTGGCCGGGATTTAATCCCGCGACCTCGTTCTCAGCAGCCTAACACCATAGCCACTGACGAACCACGGCGGGTACTCGTATGACTTAGTAAGTGTTGCCTTAATGCATGTGGTTGCTATGCATCTCTTAATCAACTTAGAGGGTGCGCTGTCGTAGCGCAACAAGGTTTTCTCAGATCTTGAATAATATACCAGCATACATGCTCGTGCAAAGAAAATCAGAGGTTAATATCTAGAAAATTTCTTTTTTGGAAACTTTGTTGGTTTGAATGCATGATAGAATGTGTAAGCACGACCGAACAAGGACGTACAAATGAGCAGACACAAAGCGAAAGCGTTATCTGTGTGTGTCTGCTTTTTTTCTACGTCCTCGGTTAGTCGCACTTACACATACTATCATTTTTATTATTTAGCAAGCGAATAGTAACTAGTTTATTCAGCAGATAAACTAGAATTCTTACTTCGTACAGCAATGTACTAATTTGTTATCGCAATCGGTGCTCCGCCTTTTGTGCGAAACTATTCTGTTTTTATTACAATTGCAATGGTGTTCACAAACAAGAGTGCTGCACAACAAATATTAAAGAGTTCATGGCTGAAACACACGGTCTTGGTTCAAGCATATACAGGGTGGATCATTTTTAAGTTATAGAATTTTTAACAATAGCCTGTTATAAATGACGTAATTCTAATCCTTTAGCTGAATTGTTCAGAGAGGCGCAATTACTTGCCGGAGAAATCGAAACATATCTTAGCTAATTAGAAAACATTCAGTAATTAAATCTCGAAAAAGTTACTCTACCTCATATGTTGCAACGTATGAACTGTAGCCGGTGAGTTGTCAAGGTATATAAACATTGAATTATTTCCCAGAATGACGCAACTTCGGAGATACGCGCCATCAAATTTGCGGTAAGAATACACTGTTGTTCCACTTACGTTTTTAAAACAGCGACCTTTTATTAATTTAAGCAGAAAAGCAACTGGAACGCCTATGTATTTCGTTGAAGACTTGGGGAAGTAATACCTCGAAACTGGTGTGATTCTGGAAATTCATATAAAGTGAATGCGTCTGCAAGCTTACCGGCTACAATTCGTAAATTGCAATGTGTGCCATAGAGTAATTCGTTAAAAAGTAAATTAATGAATTTTTATAAATAGTAGATGTTCTTGTAGTTCTCGATTTAGTAATATCGGCCTCTTCGAATAAACCAATTTACCAACCAATAAACCAGAGGGGATTTTTAAGAATTATGATCACCCATAAGATTAGTTCGTATATATGATTAACGTATATATGATCACCCAGAAGATTAGTTCTGTTTGAAAGCGCTAAAGAAATTTCGTTATCTGCCCCGTCCCGTATCTCTTGCCCCGAGGGACACTAACAAGTGGCATACAAAACATTTACTCGCCATGTAGTAAAGTATAAATCCTTTTCGAACACGTATAAACACTGCAAAATTATTTCCATTGAATAAGTTCAGAGGAAACCTGTTGGTGGTATTGACCATCGCTTTGAGCGAGACTTTATTCACCTTCGGATGCTCTTTGTGAACTAAAGTTCCAGCTTTTTTCAGGACGGCGGCACATAGAATCTTTCAAGGTCCTGTACTCCTTCAGGAAGTGCCCCTGTCACCTCTCAGATTGCCTCCCTTTTAATGCCCTCTCGCCAAGCATCAATGAGAGGTTTCCATGCCTCAGATATCAGACCAATATATCCATGCACTACTACTTTCAAAAAGAGCGTTTCGCGCCGTGCAATTGAACATTGGAATTCGTTGCCTGCTCCCAAGTCCGATGATTACTCGTCTTTCAGTTTTTAGATCTCGTAGCTGATGTATGGATTTTTTTTACACATTTTTGCATTTTTCTGTTCCTATTCGTGCACACCGCTGTAATTCGTTGGTTTTTTGTACACACTGTCGTCGTCCCTAATGGGCTGCACTATGTATAGATAAATGATCAAACAATAAATTTTTATTATAGATAAAGTTCAGGCTAGTTCTTCATTCATGACTGTCAAATACCGGCACGATAAGAACAAGAGGCTAACGTAAAATATGCATGCACGATTGGTTCTTGGAAAGAACATCAACACCTGCATGTCCGTAGCGGTTCCTGTCGTTTTCAGGTGCCTTTCTGGACGGTCTACGTCTCGTCGACGTTCGCGGCTTGTTTCTGACGTGCATTACATTCTTAATATAAAAAATAACGCTAAAAGGTGTCTGATAAAGATAGGGACTAAGTTCGAACACGCCAAGAACACCACGTAGTTCTCATCTGTTTATTCAATATTGAACTGTTGAATATTGACTCTACTTCACATCACAAACACCAACGAGTGGGTCTACGGTGTACTAAAATTAGTGGACCAATATGCTGTACTTAATTGGATTCTTCTAGCGGAGACCCAGCTACTTTCGCGTAAGGCAGGCTATCTTCCTCATGTAAAGCAATATCCGATTATCTCGATGAGCTCACTTTCAATCGAAGGATTAATTATACGTGCCACGTGCATCCCAGGTTTAGAAACCATCTCTTTGATGGATTGAATGGCGCGTTGTTTTTTACCCTCCCGCAACTGTTTCTCCTTTTCTTCTGCTTTAGCCTTCATGGCCTCCATCTCTTTCTGTCGTTCCGCTTTCTGTTGCTCCTCTTTTTTCATCACTTCTTCCTCGTCCTTGAAAAGGCTATAGAAATGTTCTTCAAGTTCCTGGAAGCGCGAAATGCAGAAATCCTTGAGTAATGCTAAGAGAAACACCTACTAGAGCACCATGCGCGCTTATGAATGGCTTCAACTTTAACGGGAAAAGCACGCGCGTTTCTCCATAAGAATGTTAGTGCAAAAAATGAGGTATAAAAGAGATATTTAACATAGTGTACTATTCAGGCTACCAAAAACAGAGAGGAGTAGCACATTTAACTCAGGCAGATACTGTTTACTTTACTATTTATTAAGACGATTGATAGGGTCGTCGGAATATTCAACTTTAGGAAATACAAATCAAATGCACTTTGCTATTGGATTAGTATTTCATTTTAGAATTAACTAATCGGTATCATCAAATATTCGTTTCTCTTCGAATTGAAGCATTACAAAGACTTATTAGAGAAGACAGGGAGAAGAGAGATGAAAGTGGTGATTGTTAGAATTTATTTTGCTGCAAGGGAGCCGCGGTAGCTGCGCAAAGACACAATTTGCAGAGCGAACGCACAGAGTCATAACCTCTGCTGAAAAACTTAGAATCATGCAATGGGGTGCAACACCTTCCGTATGTCTTAGAATTTGTTTTCTAAAATCAGGGAAAACAATTTGCTCTTCGCAGAATCTCACTTTAAATATATCTGTACATCCGTTTAAAAGCGTCTGCAGGGCTGTATATACTTTGAAACTTTACTCCTTTATTATCTCATTACTTGCTAATTGGCTGTTTCAATAATCTCATTCTCGTTTTGCGACAGATACTGCAAAACCTTTTCCACTGTTTTTCATATAACACCTTCCGCTTACTGGAAGTCACGTTATTAGGGCTGTGCGTGCATCAAATATCATAGAAAAGCCTTTATTTTCTCCATATCTTTAAAAGCAAAGCATTGTTTGCAGAAAACTTGACGCGTCGTTGCAGTAGTCGTCGCTGCATGGATCTCTGATTGACCCTTTACGTGGATGCGTTTGGTTAAGAGTCGCGCCAAAACTCAGTAACGTAATATCGTCACCAAACGCGATCGCTCGAGAATGTCGCCCCTGAGTTAAACCTTGATTTTGTCAGCGATGTAAGCCCCCACGGCCGACCGCCGCCGTGGGCAGCTTACTGGACGAGATCTCCGCCGAAAACCGCGGCGCTCTTCTGGTCGTTGAGCTCCGTTGTACCTGATTGGCTCAGGAATTTGCTAACCCATATTCCTGCATTGCATTGCATTTGTAGATTTTTAATGGCGCAGCATTTCTCTGTTCATACGGAGCCGATGTCAGAGCAAAGGCCAAAGCCTAATCAGGGAAAGGTTGTGCTCAAAGGCACAGCAATTTTGTCATTAAAAAGTGTGGGCCAATTCGCTCGTTGTTAGGTGCGCGCGCGCCATAAATAGGCGGCGAGGTATGAAGTGGCGAAGGGTAAGCGAGACAAGTGAGGATAATTTATGCATCATTGACACATGGGAAGGCAAAAAGATGTGGCTTCGAGTGGCTCACCTATGTGCAGGTAATGACAGCCGATAAATAATGAATTTATTGAATCCTTTAGAAGCGGTAGTAAAGAGTTCACTAAACCTACCCCAATGTTATTATTAGGAGATATGAATGCGCATGTGGAGGAGTTAGACGGGTGTACTGATTACAATGGTTCTCTAGTGCTGGATCCGTGCGATGAACTGAACCTTATAGTAGTTAACAGGAAGAATAAGTGTCATGGATAGTTAACGAGATTATGCGGAAACACGAAGCCATGCGTCGACTACACCTTAGTCTCAGAAACGGTCTACGAACAACCAGACCAAATGATAATAGACGAAAATTGAAAGAAAATTTTCATATAAATATTTGGAACAGATACTCACGCAAAATGCGAACCAATAGCATCAGAATATTTAACAATGAAAGGTAAATAACAGAGATTGCAAAAACTGTAGTGATGAAAATAGAGACGTTTGCTACAACAGTCTGGGAATATCAGGAACTCGTAGACGTTATGCAGCAGGAGATAAGACACACGACACAAACGTTGCTGGATTAGAAAGTGGAAACCATGTAAGCGGTAGAACGACGAAATAAACCAAGCTATAGAAGAGCGTGAGCAGGCGTCTAGAGATTATCGCCAAGTGAAAAAGTTGGGATTACCCCTAAAAGAATTATTTCTTGGATGGAAAAAATGCCGAGAAAAGTGTGGCGAGTAAGGTCATACAAAAGAAAATAAATGCTAAAGTGAACGTTGGGAGCATAGCATTCGCAAAAGAGAAGGAGCGCCCCCAAAATTTTATGGAACCAAGTTAAGAGCATAAAAGGACGTCTTGTTGGGCGAGTTGGTCACAATTCATCTTGGACACTAGGCGCGAAAACGCACACGACACAAGGAAGGAGACGGGACAGAGCGCTCTGTCCCGTCTCCTTCCTTGTGTCGTGTGTGTTTTCGCGCCTAGTTGCCAAGATGAACAAGTAAGAGCACCCGGAACTCTAGAAATTCGCAAACCGCTATAAGGGGTAAACAGGGTACATCTTCGAATGAGACGATGCACAGCTGTATATCAAGAGAGAGAGAGAGAGAGAGATAGCAAAGAGAGAAAACGTAGGGAGGTCAACCAGACGAGCGTCCGGTTTGTTACCCTACACTGGGAGAAGGGAAAAGGGGAACAGAAAGAGGAAAGCGGGATAGAGGGAACACGCAGCAAAGCGCCTGGAAATGAGTCAAGTCAAAGCAAGTGCTCCGTCGATACGTTGGGCTGCCGTCATTCTGCTGTCTGAAGCTAATCTTGGTGCTACATAGCTGGTGATACACGTTGAAGTCACCAGTGAAGACCAAGGAGCCGTTGGCCGTCAGCAGTACATTGCAGCACGTGGCAGTATATATTTAAGCTAAACCACAGCCTCAGTGCGAATATAATGATGCGAATGAGCCACGATGCTTACTAAAGAGTTGCACGTACTGAATTCAAAGCATCCAGCACTTGCATAGTACTTCGCGCTGATGTAGAGTGCAGGTTATTTAAGAGTATTCGAAGAGTATTCATCAGAGACCTGAGCATCATAAGCACTTGCCGGTCTTCTTCGGGCAATTGGTCAGGAACCCGCGCTGTGCACTCTACAGCCGTGCGCAGCTTTATCCGTTGACGTGACTCCGGCTCCGGCTGTGGCATCGGCTGCAGCATCGCTTCCAGCTGTGGCATCGGCTGCGTCACCACCTCCGGCTGTGGCATCAGCTGTGCCACCTACTGTGGCAACGGCTGTGGCATCAGCTGTGGCTTCGGTTGTGACTTCCGCTGTTCGGCCTTTGGCTGTTGCTTTAGTAGTGAGGACCAAGTTGTATTGTTCTCCGCCATGACCCTGTCAGACTTAGATTGAATTGCTCCAGGCCTAGGGGGCAGAGGAGGAGGTGTCGTCGGATGGGCGTACTCTTCCCAGAGGCATCCTCGTTCTTTTAAGCCCGACGGCGTCGGGAGCGTCGCTTTCTAACTGCCGCAACAGCTTCCCGACGAGACGAATGGTCTCTCGCCATCTGCTTCAAGATCGCCTTTTCCTTCTTCATTTTGGGCAGTCCTTCGAGGAAGCATCATGGGACCCAAGGCAGTTGGTGCATTTGAGAGCCGTAGCTGCACAAGAGCCTGCAGCGTGGGGCTCGCTTCAGCAAGAGCAAACTCACGTGTTCTTGCACACGGCGCTCATATGTCCCAGCCTGATACAATTGCGGCGTTGCAGTGGCCTTGGGATGAATGGTCGCACAGGGTGTCTAAAGTGGCCCACCTTGACGCGCGAAGAGAGAGTCTGGCACTTGAATGTAATTTTCACACAGGGGGATGTGCCGAGGCGATACACATGTGTTATGGCGAGGCCATCAACGGCTGGCTTCACTAGAATCGGCAAGTCAGCGCTGGCGATGGAGGCGTCCACGTCGTAGATGACACCAGTAGTGGAACCACTGTTCTGGGGATGTACGAGCGGTGCTTAGCGCCACCTAGTTCTGTAACTGTAGCCAAATTTCTCAGCGCAGGCTCATGTGTGACGTCGATAGCCAACACATTTTGTCGTGTGTTGACTCTGATGTCTCTTATCTGATTCGGCGCCACCGCTTCATGTTGCACCGATACAGACTGTCTGTTGAGTTGCCTCAGGTTGTCGGTAGCGATTTCTGGTACAAATAGAATTGTACTGACTGCGGTATTATGAGTTGATCCTACTGTTGGCGTGCTCGAAGACATGGATGGCCTGATGGTAAGTCTTCGTTTAGCCTTGCGGCTCCGCACAAGCTCGAAGGCGTCATCAGAGAAGTCCTCACTACTGAGCGAGTAGACGCTGGTGTCATCACCTTCGGTTTCGCTCTGGAGGCTGGTCCGCTTCCTAGAGGCAGCCGCCGCTGAAGTCGCCATTACCGGAAAAGGCACGGGGGGGGGGACGTCAACTTGCATCGACGCCACGAATCATGCCGGCTTTCCAAACATGTACGCAAAAATAAGGAGAAAACAGCTGAGCTAGAGAAATAGCGTCCTGGCTCGCAGACACTTCGTCTTCGTCCCTGTATATCAAATACTTTATTAAAAATAACTTTGGTACGAAGCAAAGCGTAATTTAGGCTCAAACAGATCGAGCAACAACAGAGAAACCTCAGAGATCAAAATTTATCATAGAACACTTGTACTGAAGAAGAGCAGAAACAAACGTTTCTAATAAAACGGCAGCGCGACCAGATGAAATGCCAGTAAAGCTAATCGATAAAATTCGTGGGAATAGATTACCAACGAACCTGTTTAGACTGCATGCAAGGGCTGCATATATGGGCTGCGTACAATATGAAATCATACATTTTCTTAATACGGCACCATACTACGCCGACAGAAGCGCCGCTGCGGTCACCGCACCTTCATGCATGTCGCAACCGCTGCTGCGGCCGCACTGGTACCTACGACGCGCGTGACGTTATAACCACTGACGCGCAGGTCACCTATACAGACGCCGTCACCACAGTCTTTCTCCCTCTCATTATTCGCCCAACAGGATATAAAAAAAAACAAAGCGCATGAAGGCCAACTTGCTAAACTAAGTGGAGTTTCTAGATTCTACACCAATTGCAACCGAGGGGCCTGATTTTAATTAATCAAGCGACGTGCACGTGACGCCTGCGACAGAAACGATGTTCCACATCCGCCGCAAAGGTTTGTAAGTGGTGGCGCTGGCTAACACTCCCAGAGTTAGTTCTAGTCGTAAAACACAGGCAAGAAAGTGGATGAAAGAATGGCGTCGCGGTAGCTCAATTGGCAGAGCATCGCTCGCGTATTGCGAAGACGTGGGATTGTTCCCCACAATGCAGCAAGTTGTTTCTTCGTCCACATTCACTTTCATTATTTGTAATTTTCTTCATTTCAATTAGTAAGTAGAAGGAATTTCCCTTATGGCCTTCTTGGTGCCAGTGTTAGTTGGTTTCTATGAATATATATATATATATATATATATATATATATATATATATATATATATATATATATATATATATATATATATATATATAATCATAGAAGCCAACTAACACTGGCACCAACAAGACCATAAGGGAAAGTCCTTCTGCTTATAATTGAAATAAAGAAAATTACAAATAATGGAAATGAATGTGGATGAAGAAACAACTATATATATATATATATATATATATATATATATATATATATATATATATATATATATATATATATATATATATATATATATGGCTACGGAACAGTATTTGCGATGATGAAGCGGCGAGCATTGTCAAGATGACGACGACGATTTGGAGGCTAGCGCGGCGGGCTGCCTCTTGGCCAAGTGCGGCGTATTTCCTTGTATATATACTTGTATATAGCTTTTCGTCTGCGTCTTCCTACGTAACATATGTGGTGGAGGTGGACGTTCTCTGCACCTCGTCACAGAGCTTCGCAGTGAACGGTACGTCGAGCCTTCCTTCATGGCTCCCGGCGACGACAACTCAACTCAGCCGCCTCCAACACCTGCTGCCACTTCGACGACCTACATCACTTTCCCCGCTCCCCGTGATCCTGGCGTATTCTTGGGCATAGGTGGGGAAGACGTCGGGGACTAGATCAGCCTGTACGAACACCTCGGCCGCAATAACAGGTGGGACCCTGCTATCATGCTCACCGACGTACTCTTTTGCTTCGGTGGCACACCTCGAGTTTGGTTTCGGACCCACGAAGATGAGCTCACCAGTTGGGATTCGCTTAAGCAAAAGCTCCGAGACTTGTTCGGCAACCCATACGGTCACCAACTTGGCGCGCAGAAGGCGTTATCCGGCCGCGTGCAGACGTCAACGGAGCCGTAAGTCACGTACATTCAGGACGTCTTGGCTCTGTGCCGCAAAGTTGACCCACACATGACTGAGTCAGACAAGGTTTCCCACATCCTCAAAGGAATTGCCGATGACGCCTTCAGCTTGCTCGTTTTCAACAACGTGGCGACGGTGGATGCAGTTATAGAAGAGTATCGCCACCTGGAACTGATGTGTCTTACCAGTACTCACGTACGGGGCAGAAACCTGGAGGCTTACGAAAAGGGTTCTACTTAAATTGAGGACGACGCAATGAACTATGGAAAGAATAATGATAGGTGTAACGTTAAGGGATAAGAAAAGAGCCGATTGGGTGAGGGGACAGACGCGCGTTAATGACATCTTAGTTGAAATCAAGAAAAAGAAATGGGCATGGGCAGGACATGTAATGAGGAGGGAAGATAACCGACGGTCATTAAGGGTTACGGACTGGATTCCAAGGGAAGGGAAGTGTAGCAGGGGGCGACAGAAAGTTAGGTGGGCAGATGAGATTAGGAAATTTGGAGGGACAACATGGCCAGGGTAGTTGGAGAAGTATGGGAGAAGCCTTTGCCCTGCAGTGGGCGTAATCAGGCTGATGATATATATATATATATATATATATATATATATATATATATATATATATATATATATATATATATATATATATATATATATATAGGCCATAGAGGCCAATATAGAGGCCAATTGCTTTAGAAGAACAGTGGTCAGAGGATGGCCGGTGCTAGGCTTGATCGTATGTGCAACTTCTGTTAATCAATGCCTTTCATAGCATGGTTTCGTTCGTACTACGTGTACGACCTCTGGGTGAGTCCTGTGTTGTGTGGGGCAGACTCGGCCTTCAGGAGTTACCTCGTAGTTTAAGGGACTTAACCGGCGAAGTACTTCGTGGGGGCCAAAGTAACGGCGCAGTGACTTCTCCGAAAGACCGGGCGTACTTATAGCCGTCCATACCCACACTTTGTCTCCGGGGTTGTACTGTACCTCTCTTCGCCCTAGGTTGAACCGGTTTGCGTCGACGTATTGCCATTGTATGATACGGTGCCTTGCCAACTGCCGTGCTTCTTCTGCCCTTTCTATGTACTCGCTAACGTCAGGGTCGTCTTCGGTGCTGTTGTCTACAGGTAACACCGCGTCTAGTGTTGTTGTTACTGTCCGACCGTAAACAAGTTCAAATGGCGTGAAATGTGTCGTTTCTTGTATTGCAGTATTATACGCAAAGGTGGCATATGGTAGAATACTGTCCCAAGTACGATGCTCGACGTACACGTACATTGAGATTATGTCAGCGAGCGTTCTATTGAGCCATCCAGTCAGGCCGTTTGTTTCTGCATCGTACGCTGTGGTTTTTCTATGTGCAGTATGTGTTAGTTTAATAACAGACTGCATCAAACGGGCCACAAAAGCTCTTCCATTGTCCGTTATGAGTACCTTAGGTGCGCCATGTCGTAATACTATGTGTGCAACAAAAAACTCAGCCACTTCAATGGCGGTTCCTTTTGTAAGAGAAGAGGTCTCAGCATACCGGGTCAGATAATCGGGTGCTACCGCAATCCACCGCTTTCCTGAGGTTGAAACAGGAAATGGTCCTAGTAAATCCACTCCTATTTGTTCAAATGAGGCTGTTGGTGGCTGTATCGGTTGCAGAAAACCTGCTGGTTTGAGTGGCGGTGTTTTGGGTCTTTGACAATCTCGGCCCGATTTGACATAGTGCTGCACGGAATTCATCAACTTCGGCCAGTAATATTTCTGGCGGATTCTCGCCAGAGTCCTACTAACGCCTAAGTGGCCAACTGCAGGGTCATCATGGCAAGCTTCTAAGATTTCAGCTCGCAGCGATGATGGTACGAGAAGTAGAAACGTCTCACCACTGTGCTCGAAGTTTCGTTTGTAGAGGACGTTGTTCCGGAGGACATACGAACACAATCCGCGAACGAAAACTCGAGGCACTTTCACTTGTCGACCCTCCAGGTACTCGATGAGCAGGAGTAATTCCGGATCAGTAAGCTGATGATGAGCCATTTCATCTCAGCCCCAAGAAATGGGAAATCTTGCTCGTATTCAGGTGACGTAGCCTTGATTGGTGCGCGTGATAAGCAATCAGCATCATTGTGCTTGATACCGGACTTGTAAACGACCATGATGTCATACTCCTGTAGACGCTAACTCCACCTAGCGAGCCTTCCACAAGGGTTCTTGAGGTTTGCTAGCCAGCACAATGAGTGATGATCGCTGATGGCTCGAAACGGTCTGCCACATAAGTGTGGCCGGAACTTACTGATGGCCCATATAACCGCCAGTCATTCCTTTTCTGTAGCTGAGTAATTTGTCTCGGCTTTCTAAAAGGTACGGCTTGCGTACGCAATGACTTTTCCTTCTCCATTCTGCCACTGAATAAGTATGGCACCGAGACCAACATTACTCGCGTCAGTGTGGATGTCCATTTTGGCATTTTCATAAAAATGGCCAAGTATAGGAGGACTCTGCAAACGCCGTCGTAGTTCAGAGAAGGCGTCTTCTTGTTCTTTAGAAAAATTTTAGAAAAATTTTCTAAGGAACGCCTGTAGTAGGCACACAGTCCCAGGAAACGTCTTATAGCTTTTTTGTCTCTTGGCTTCGGAAACATTTCTACTGCAGTAATTTTCTCAGGATTGGGGCGGACGCCTTCAGCACTGACAATGTGTCCGAGAAAGCGGAGCTCGCGAAAGCCGAAGTGGCATTTTTCGGGTTTTATGGTCAATCCCGCCGTGCGAATAGCATCCAGAACTGCTCTCAGTCGCTGCACGTGCTACTCGAATGTAGTGGAGAAGACCGCCACATCATCAAGGTAGACGAAGCACGACCGCCATTTCAGTCCGGAGAGAACAGTGTCCATCATACGTTGGAATGTGGCTGGCGCAGAACACAGACCAAATGGAAGCACCTTAAGCTCGTATAAACCATCCGGTGTCACAAATGCCGTTTTTTCGCGATCTCGCTCGTCCACTTCTATCTGCCAGTATCCGCTTTTGAGATCCAGAGAAGAGAAGTAAGCATAGCGTAGTTTCTCCAACGTGTCGTCGATGCGGGGGAGTGGATAAATATCCCGCTTCGTGACGAGGTTGAGTTTCCTGTAGCCAACACAAAATCGTAGAGTGTTATCCTTCTTTTTGACTAGGGCCACCGGAGATGCCCACGGACTATTGCATGGCTGTATTATATCGTCCTTGAGCATTTCCTGTACTTGACTTCTTATCGCTTCTCTTTCCTTTGGAGCTACTCGGTACGGGTGTTGGGGAACTGGTCTTGCAGGTTCTTCGACCACAATGCGGTGTTTAGCGACGGGAGTACGACGGACTTTCGATGAAGTCGAAAGCTTTCTGCAAACACTGTGACCAAGTTCAGAATCTCATCTCTTTGTAGTGATGACAGCTTTCGGTCAATGTCGATAGAGGTAAGGACACTGTCTAAGGTGGCAGAAGCTGGTGATGCTGCATCGAGGGTTGACACATCCGTAAATTGTGCATAGTCATGAAGAGACGCTATGGCTGTTCCCTTCGCCACTTGTTGTGCCTCATTGCCAAAATTAGGCAAAAGGACATCCGCAAATCCGTTACGCAGGTGAAGTAGGCCTCCTGCCACGCATATTTGCTTTTCCAGTAGCAGCCCGATATTTCCGTCAGCAAGTCCCTCATAGTCACGAAATATGTCGCTCCTTACAACGACAGTCATACTGCACCGTGCCGGCACCGTCACGTCTTCATCCACAATACGGAGAAAAGAAATATGCGGCTGTTTTGTATCAGAAATGGAAACAGCATTTTCTGTGGAAAAGAACACGCATGATTCTTGCAAGTCGATAATTGCGCCATTCGTTCGCAAAAAGTCCATGCCCAGTATCAGATCACGGGAACAATCAGGGAGAATAATAAAGCTGCTGACGTATGTAAAGCCACTAATTCTGATTCTTGCTGAGCATATTCCTGCGGGGTCGACTAGGTGTCCCCCCGCTCTACGTATTGGAGATCCGGTCCAATGGGTCAAAACCTTTTTCAATTTTCTGACGAGTACACTGCTAATAACTGAATAGTCCGCACCAGTGTCTATCAACGCGGTCACTTCGAAGTCGTCGATGATGACGCGCAACTCGGAAGTAATGGTGTCATCACTGCACTTGTCCGTCGTTTCATCGCTGCCGTCGTCTTGTCGGATTGGCGATGGAGGGCCTTCGGTGTTCTGGGCGTCAGCGGCCTTGCCTCCACAGGTCGCTGGCTCTAGTTTTCCCGTCGCGGACTTTGGGAGCGACGCCTCGGTGAAATGGAAGCGGGACGTGGACTGGGCGACCTATAAGGCATAGGCGCTGCTGATCGAGGTTCATGTTGCTGGGGGTTCCGAACAGTTTGGCGCGTCAATAAAAATACCTCAATCTCATAAGGGCGCTCGCCGTTTCGAGGGAAAGGCGCATTCACAGAGAAGCCACGCAGTCCTTTTCGGCGATACTGGCATTTCCGGTATAGGTGACCAGCCTCTCCACAGTGGTAGCAGAGGGGACGCCGGTCTGCAGTGCGCCTTACATCGCATTTACGTGGGCTTCCTTCTGGCATGGGCTGCACATTTCGAGGAAGTACCTGGGGTATTGTGGCCGTTCGTCAAAATGCGACGTGTCCTAGGTCTTGACGTAAAGCTTGGGCGTACGATATCCACGGCTGACGCTCTGGGTGTGCGTGGGGCCATACCTGAGGCTCTGGCTCACAAATTGCTTGCAGGACTTCTTCGCGTATGACATCAGCAAGTGAGGACACCGTAGGAGGGCTTTGGGCCAGCTGCAGTTTCTGCAGCTCTTCCCTTACGACGGATCTCACCATTTCGCGTAGGATGTCCATGTTGTTGGAGGGGGCTCCTGACGCAACGTCAAATTATGCGACGCATACATCTCTGTTGTACTGCCGCACACGCTGCTGCAGCGTCTTCTCCATTGTCGTCGCCTCTGATCAAAATTCGGCTACAGAGCGTGCGGCTTACTAACCAGGCCGGCAAAGAGTTCCTGTTTTACACCGCGCATTAGGTGCCGCAATTTCTTGTCCTCAGCCATGTTTGGGTCGGCTCGGCGGAAGGGGTGGGTCATGTGTTCAATGTACATGGTCACACTTTCGTTGGTCCGCTGGTTCCTCGCCTGAAGAGTGACTTCTGCCCTCTCTCTGCGGTCCGTGCTCGGATGCGTAGCTAGAAGCTCTTGTCGAAAGTCGGTCCACGATGATAACGACGCTTCGTGGTTTTGAGACCACGTGCGTGCAGATCCCTCCAGCGCGAAGTACACATACCGAAGTTTCTTTGTCGCGTCCCAACCGTTACACCTGGCGACACGCTCGAAGTTTTCGAGCCAGTCCTCGGCATCCTCGAATGTGTCTCCGTGGAAGGATTCTGGCGTCCGGGGTGAGTCAACGACGACGTGAGAAGGGGTTACTTGAGTAGCCATCGCACTGGTACCTCTGCTGGCTGCCGCCGCTGCCCTTTGTGAATCGGCGAGAGGACCAAACTCGGGGGCCTCACCTCGTATGCGGCGACTCATGCGTTTGTGGACAGGCATTAATTCTGTTGGCTCCAAACTTCGGGGATCCGGGCTACCTTCCCTGGCGTGTGTGGGGCTTGGAATCATACCCCGCACCTCCACCAGATATGTAACCAACAGTTACAACAGCCGTTGCTACGAAAACGGATTTATGCTGGGCGAACCTGTGCCCGTCAACAAAAACCGACTGAGTACTCAACAACAACAAAAAGCGTCCCTCGAGCTTCGCTCCTTCGAACGTCGTTCTCCTCTTTGTCGCCTCCTGTAGCGTGCCAATCTTCCGATTCTCGCGCACGAGCCGCCGGCCTGTCAGCACCGGCCGAGCGTTGCCTCGCGCTGCTTTGCTTGACGCTCGCGGTGTGGCGGCGACGCAGTTGGGATATGTCGGTCCTCTTTTTGTTCTCGCAATGCTGGCGGCATTATATATATATATATATATATATATATATATATATATATATATATATATATATATATATATATATATATTGTGTGTGTGTGTGCAGAGGTTCACTGACATAGAGGAAATTATATGGTTGACCCACGATATTGAACTAATTTAGGAAGTTGGCGCAGCTTTAGCAGCCCGCGTCGCCTCTGCCACGGGTCGTCCCGGTTTTGCAATATCTCAGGGGTCGGCCCATGGATTCCTCTCCATGCGCCGTGATACGGACATAAGTCTGCCTGGGTACCTCTCTGGGAACGCATGAGGAGAATGCATTTGGGGAATAGAGGTAAACAGCTTCCCTGTGAAAATTTCAGTCTAGAGAGCAAGGCGCCGATTACTAATGCCACAGAGCAAGTGATTAGAACGAAGAAAGTTTCAGTTGGGTGACGTAAAAGCAAGATAAACCTCATACCAAGTCGAAGGTGATAAGGAAAGGACGAGCTCGTACAGGCCAGTTATCTTGACGTCGGTCATATTAAAAAGGGCAATGCAAGGAATAAAATAAATGATGCACTCGGGGAACTGGAGAAGAGGTTTAGAAACAGCAGACACTTAGGCATAATATGTCTGCCGTAACTCAAAGGATAGAGATTTGACTTGCCCAGAATAGACCTTCATGAATAGCATTTCTAAACATCAAAGAAGCCTACGACAACATAGACAAGGGATTGTTATAGGATATTCTGAAGCACGAAGGCGTAATGATGATTTCGTGGATCTGCTGAGGGTGCTATGTAGAGAGAACCAGGTAAAAGTTCTATGGAAGGGCCTAGAATGTAATGAAGAGGTAAAAATTCACCATCTGTACTCTCTCTCCATCGTTTTTCAAGGTTTACGTTATGAGCATAAAATACGACTGGGAAACAGTGAATAACGATTCAATTTATCCTACATACGCAATGAACAAACGGGGCAACAGGTCCTCGGAGTGATGTATGCGGAAGACACAGTGCTATTAGTGGACAATTCAAGAAATTTACAGACACTTGCAAGTATCTTTGGTAACCTCGGTAAATATTTAGACGAACGAAAGATTTACTCAAGCAACCGCCAAGTTAAACTGAATATAAAGGGGAATCGGAATGCAGATATAAAGAAACCACGATCACTTCAGGGTAGCGTTATGTATGAGCTGGTGCATGGAATCCGGAAAGGAGTAACGGTGCCTACGTTAACGTACTAAATGTCATTCTGTGATTAAAATCGAGTATCTTCTCCGGGTTGGAAGTTAACCAACGAGTGGTAGGCCTGTTGGCTTTAGGAGCCCATTGTAAAATCACAAATGAGGGAGTGCAGGGTGCCATTGGTTTGGCTTCCTTTGAAGTCATAGAAGCGTATACAATAATTAGTTTGCAAGAAAGACTTATGAACATGGACGTACCTGAAATGCGTGGACACAGTACGGAAATATCACCGAAATGGCCAAGGAAGTTCGTAACCACGTACATAGTAATGGAAAGTGTAAATAGAAAACCAAGTGTGATCAGAAAGAAAGTGAGAGAAACTGAGACAGCGAATTCGATACAAAGAATGGAAACAAAATAGACCATGGAGAATTACACGAATGGGAAGCGAGCCCCTTTATGCATTTGCGTCTATCTCGGACCCTGTCGACGTATGGGCCGGCAGTGATGACAGGACGGCCTCATGGGGAACGTCCAAGGAATGTTCATCGCCGTATTGGCACGTAACAAAAATTAGAAGGGAAACATTTCTACGATAACACTAAGGGCAGTGCTTTCCTATATGACGCACTAGGTGCTTGCCTAAAGAGAAAAACATACCAGAGCAAATATTCGCAACAAGATAACGTACGTGTATGCTGCAGCGAAAATCCTGATATCACTCGGCACATTATAATAGAATGCGAAGGGATTCACACGGTGAGATCAGTGGGTAGCGTACAACTCCATACCACGCAAGAGTGATGCACTGTAACTAACGATGTGTGTGCTGTGATATGTGCTCTCTCTCTCTCTTTCTCTCTCTCTCTCTCCTTTCCCCATCTTTTATCCCCCATCCCACTGCCATATGTAGGGAAGCAAACGGGTTAAGCTAAACTGGTTAACCTCCCTGGCTTCCCTTCTCCACTTTTCCTTTCTTCCTTCCTGAAAGGCTAGGGTTCAACGTGGAAGC
Organism: Dermacentor variabilis; assembly: GCF_050947875.1. Classification (NCBI taxonomy): domain Eukaryota; kingdom Metazoa; phylum Arthropoda; class Arachnida; order Ixodida; family Ixodidae; genus Dermacentor; species Dermacentor variabilis. The sequence continues at coordinate 41,347,753 of NC_134578.1, read as the reverse complement.
ATCAACTGATGAGAAGTCGAGATGAGCAAGATGCGTTTAGAGCATTGGTGGAAAAAAAAAAGTCACAGCTCTACCTTAAAGGGGATACATCGATTGCGATAGCAAATTATTTGACGTCCATATGAAGCATGGATACTACTTTTATCGGCCATATCAACTTGTACACTTTCGCTTGCCAAATAAAAAAAACGCTGACGTAAGGAAACCCGGCAGCGGCAGCAAGCGAAGTGATATTCGGGCTGTCTATCGCTTCAACGCTACCTGATCGCTGAGAAAACACAGCACGCACAAAGCTACGAGTCGCCGGCGCACCAAGACTCTGCCCCCTACGCAGATCCTTCTCAATGTACGGCTGCGTGACCTTGTGCAGCTGCGACATGCGCACTTGCTGCCGTAGTAGATCCCCTCCCCCCCTTTCCCTCGCCTCCCCCCAGTGCCTCGCAACGCTGGGTGTCTCGTGCGCGATGGAAGACCGTATGCTTACTTTCCGCTCGGCTCCCCTCGCACGCGTTCACTCGCACAATGAGCGTAGAGAGCGCGGCGATGGTGTCATAGCCTTGGACGTTATACAGAACCTCACGGCGACGACGACACCGACCACTTATATAGACACTACAAAAGGATTTATTTGCTATCGCAGTAAAAGCAGGGAACATATAGTTACGACCGGTCTCTTACTCACATAGGTAGCGGCATCTACGTAGATAGAAAAGTTTTAATGCAGCAAGCAAAAACATTTATGAGACGTATACAAAACGGCTAGAACGAAAAATTTTTGAAGCATACCTGAATAAATAAAGCAGGCTAGGTGACAATTGGTCACAGCCCCGTTTCAAACAGAGCGCTAATAAATCAGCTTCATCATAATCATCATCCACGGTGCGGATTTGGCTTCGCAGAGCTCTGATGCATGCTCCAATCATTTGGTTGTTTTTGACACCTCAAAACATGGCGTAGAACAAGCCAATGCCCTGTTACATTTGCACGTTCACCTTTTATTTTTCGCGTCTCTAGGATAAAATATTGTTTGTTTCCGGTGAGTATACCTTGAACATGCATTTTCATTTTATTGTGAAAGCAATACTGCTCGAGTTTTCCGCTCTTGGCCGTCGTGCCGGAGAATCCATCATTGACCTTTAGTGTGTCCTACATGTGACGTCATACCAGCTGTGGAAAAGCGCCCCCCCCCCCAACTCGGCTCGTCGCGATCGTCCCAGCGAATCCTCCACGCGCCGCTGCCGTGGGGGAGGCGCTCGCTCTACGTAACATCATGCCAGCTGTGGAAAAGCGGCCCCCCAACTCGGCTCGTCGCAGTCGTCCCAGCGAATCCTCCACGGTATGTCGGATGATGTGTATAAGGTGAAGCTGCAACGATGTGCTGCAGCTAAGAAGCGGCGGCGTGCGGAAGAAACGGATGAAGAGCGGGAACAACGTTTAGCTAAACGGCGTGCATATTATGCAGCCAGGCGAATTCGTTCAACATCTCTTGATCTGGGTGCATCTGCAAGTATCATGCATGCTCTCAATGCTGACGCGACTTTGGCGACACCTGGTCGTTCGACAGCAAGCCTTATGGATGCTTTAAATGTCGACGAGACTGCATCTAAACGTTCGATGAGCAGTACGGAACTCTACAAACTGTACAGAAGATTGCTTTCGCAATCCGCTAGGCTTAGCCAAGATAAGCCTCTGCAATTTTTTCTACAGCACTTGCTCTACAATACTTTTGAAAGTTTGTTTGTGCATATAACATTGGATATTCCACCCACTTCTTGGTCCGTTCCCCGTAGTTGGTATAAGCCAGGAGGTTGTTGGGCAACAACAACGTCAACTCTGAGTATTGATTCCTTGGCAGACCCCTAGGCAAGGTCTTAGTCAGGAATCGGATGGGTAACAATAAATATAATTCCTTGAAAGTTCTTCAACCTGCACAGGGGAAAGACATATTGGCGCGTCGCCGTACGCAGGGCTACTGCTGCTTGAATGAACAAAACAGCGCACTCACAGCTACTAAGCTTTCCTTGCACGAGGAAAATTGTTAAGTGTGTTGTGCTCCGCCTGCTGAGGCAAGCGTCCAAGGCCTAACGTGCAGAGGACCCGCCTCTTGTATTAACGGTACTTTCCTAGAATCCAGCTATCGGACAATTATAGTGATGTGTGTTGATTTAGATACATTTATATTGTAAGGAACCATTTATTCCAGCCAAGCTCGCGCTACTACCACGAGAATCAAGCTGTGCTGCTGGTGATGATATATACAGATGAAGAAGATGTGTACTGGATGGTGATGTTTGGAGATGGTGAAGTTAAATGGCATGCATGTGTGGCGCTCACACTAATTCCCTCTCGCTGTGGAAGTGGCTGCCTGGTCACGCGGAAGTAATATGAAATGCGTCGAGTATGTGGTTTAAACGAGAGACATGCACCATCTGTGTCCCACGCCAACGGGAATCGGACGGCATAAGGGGGTAGACGCTGTAAATGACAGGTGATGTCTCCTCAATGACCGTGTAAGCTCCAATAAAACACACGAGAAATATTTCGCATAAGCAGGGAACGCGCACAGGAGTCCAAAGAACTTTGTCGCCAGGAGAAAAAGTCACAGCACGGTGGGTCGAGTCGTAACGAAACTCAGGAGCGTCCTGGGAGATACCGGTGTTAACGCGGGCAAGGCGAAGACAGTCCGCGAGGGGAGACAGACACTGTTCCGAGAAAGGAGCTTCTGGGGGTACAGGAGTCGAAAGGAAGGATACATCAAGAACGAAACTTGGTGAACCACCATAGACGAGGAAAAAAAGCTGAAAACCGGTGGTACGTTTAGTAGCCATGTTATAGGCGAATTTCACGAATGGAACTGGATTACGATTGCATCCCAGTTCGTGTGGTCGGGGCAGAGGTACATCGAAATCATGTCGAAGAAGGCACGATGAAAACGCTTCGTCAAGCCGTTGGAATGCAGATGGTAACTGGAAGTCGTCTTGTGAATTGTGTTAGAGGAGCGCAGAACTGCGGTACCGATAGAAGAGAGGAAGGCTCTGCCGCGGTCACTGAGGAGAACACGCGGAGTGCCATGGCGTAAGAAAATGTTGTGTAGAACGAAATCGGCGACATCAGCAGCAGTCCCGAATGGTAGAGAGGCTATTTCCGCGTAGCGTGTAAGATGGTCTACGGTCGTTACTATCCAACGATTGCCATGTGACGTCCGTGGGAAGATGACCGTACAAGTCTATTCCAACCACTACAAAAGGCGAAGCGGGTCAAGGCAGAGGTTGTTGAGGAATGTTGCAGAAGGAGCTATTGTCGGTCGTTTGCGGCTTTGACAATGAACGCAGTATGCAACGTACTTCGCAACGGCTGAAGTTGGCCAGAGCAGGAGCAGCGACTTCGAATTTTGTCATAACTCTTGTGGTGACCTAGATGACCAACCGTCGGATGATCGTGAACAGCTTCTAGCACCTCACGTTGCAGAGAACGTGGTATGATCGGGACCCATGTGGTGTCATCGAGGTGACAGATGTAGCGATGTAAAGCCCCATTGCTCAGCTTGAACTGATTAAGGTGTCGAGGAAGTCGGGCGTTCGGAGGTAACAAACAACCTTTCATGCGTTGGAGAATAGTTCTGTAGTACGGGTCGATACGTTGTTGGGACACAAGGAGAGATGGGCTGTCGGGTCTTGTAGGGTCTTAGCCAATCGAGGGTCGCAATGGGTAAATCGGATGAAGAGGATTCGGGACATACGCTCGTACGGAGAGGCGATAGTGAATCGTCATGATTCGGCAGAGGGTAGCGAGATAGAGCATCAGCGTCCTGATGCTTCTTTCTAGCTCTGTAGATAACATCGAAATCGTACTCCTGTAGGAGAAGCACCAAGCAGCCCAGGCGACCTGATAAATTCTTTAGCGATGAAAGCCTGCCCAGGGCGTTCTGGTCGGTACCGACTGTGAAATCGCGGCCGTGAAGATATGCGCGAAATGTTGGCACAGCCCAAACAACAGCAAGGCACTTCCTATTCGGGGATGGCGTAATTTTCTGCAGTGGTTAGTTTACGAGCAATTAATCGTTCGGAGAAGGTGTTGTGGCGTTGCAGGGGAAGGGCACCGAGACCATGATTGCTAGCGTCAGTGTGAAGTATGGTGGGCGCGCTCGGATCGAAGTGGCACATTACTCGGTCCGACGTCAGGGCATGTTTAAAAGCCAGGAAAGCACGTTCACATGCGTCAGATCAAACGAAGGGCGCATTACTGGCGAGGAGTTGATGGAGCGCAGACACAAGATCAGCAATGTTGCGTATGAAGCGCCGCAAGTCAGAAGCAAGTCCGAGAGAACTGCGCCGGTCTTTTCGAGGCAGCGGACGGCAAAAGTTCGAGGACGGCCGTAGACTTCTCGGCGTCCAGTCGAATACGTTTTTTCTGACTATGTGCCCCACATCTCTGTTGGTCTTGCTGGTGAAAGTGAATTTTTTTGTGTCGAATTTTTTTGTGCCAGCGTTTTCAAGACAGACAAAGCCTGCATCAAGACGTTGAAAATGTTGTGAGAACGTGCTTGAAAACACTAAAATGTCGTGAGATAGCATAGACCAGTTTTCTATTCAAACCACGGAAGACATTATCGATCATACGTCCGAAGGTGAAGGGCGCATTGCAGAATCTAAAAGGCATCACATCGAAATCGTAGAGCGCATCAGGGATAGCAAGACGCCGTTTTTTCTTTGTCGGATCCGGAAATCCGTATTTGCCAGTAGCTTCATTTAATGTCAAGACTAGAAAAACATTCGGCACCATGGAGTGAATATAGTGCATCGTCGATCCGTTGCAGGGGGTAAACATCTTTGGGCCTGATTTTGTTCAGCGCATGGTAATCGACACAAAAACGTACTGAGCTGTCTTTCTTCTGCACTAGAACAACTAGAGAAGATCAGCTACTCGACGAAGGTCGTATGATATCTCGTCTAAGCATGTCTGAGGCGTTTTTCTCGATGACCTTGCGCTCTGTAACAGACATGCGATATGGGCGCCGCTTAACAATGTGGGAGTCATCAGTCTGTATCCGGTGAGTAATGGCTGTAGTCAAACCGAGGACGGGCGAATTGACGTCGAACAAGGAACGGTGTTTGTTAAATAGTGCATGGAGATATTGACTCTGCGCACGCGTTATTAGGTCAGGACTCATGGTTGCGAACAGTGGTGCGGAACCGGCATTACTTGGCTTGCGATCTTTACGCGGGGAACACATCGAAAGTATGACAATTGCAGCGGGATGAGTTTCAGCAGCGCAAGTGGCAGTTGATCCACGAGGCAACAGTTGGGTTCGGGAGTTTGGTTTAAGGCGGCAAGCAATGCGCACCCCTGAGAGGAGCGAATAAGGCCAGTGGTAATCAGAATCCCTCGAGATATGGTATGGCCGTAGAGTAGAATGAGTACGTCACCATCCACACTGTTGCAGGAGATGATATTTAAAATCTCTTCTCTAGATGAACAAAGAACGTAACCTGAAGAGGTGACGAGACGAATGCGTTTTTCATGGTTAGGAAGGGAACTGCCGGTGCCAGTGGCATATGAGACCTTGACGACAAGAGATAGAAGCGGACGCAGAAGAGAGAAAGTCCCACCCTAAGGTGAGTTCGTCGGTACACTAACGAAACACCGCAAAAACAATGTGGTGACGAATTCCGTCTGTGGACACCCGAACAGTACACTGCATGATTGCAGGAATAATAGCGTTGGTCGCTCCAAGAAGAGAAAGGCCAGAGTAAGGCCTGATCACTTTTCAGAGGCGGGAGCAAAAGTCAGCAATAATAATTGAAATGGCAAGCCTGGATCAACGAGAACTTTGACGTATACACCTTGTACGAACCCTGACAACTAATCGAACAGTCTCGGAGGAGGAATTGTAGGGTGTCCAGTGGATGCAGTTTCCCGTCGTAAAACTGCAGCGGGGAGTTTTTCGAGAGGGCAATCGGGACACGAGAAGCGGATCGGAGAGGCGACACCGAACGACGACGTGGAGACGGCAACCTGCGGCGACATTCACGAGAAGTCACAGGCATATCAGTAGGATAGGAAGTGGAAGATGACCGGAGATGAGAGGAGCGGTAAGGCGTGCACTGATATCCCAATGCTGGGTGGACACTTGTATCTCCCACGGGAGCGTAGCCACGTTGCTCATCCTGTTGATGCCTTTGACAAAACAAGGAGATGTGGCCTCAATAGCCACAGTAGTAGCAAACGGGCCTGGCAGGACGCGGAGCGTAGTAACGCTGCACACGCGCTGGCGTTGACAGCGAAGCCACTGGATGGTAGTCGCTGTGTAGGCGAAGGGGCGGTGATGGCTGGAGAGAGCGCCACAACGTCGGCACACGTTGGGACCTGAAGAGTGCAGGGACCGTCAGAGCACGGTAAATGCGATGCGGACGTGATCTCTTAACGAATGATGTCGCGCAAGGCGGTCGGTGGAGAAGAGACAGTACTTTACGCACCGCAGAGAGTACCGCCCGTGAAGCGCTTCAAGAACGATGCCGCGGATATCCGTGCGCAAGTCCATAGTCGAAGGAAGACGGATGTCGGAGGTATCGGTGCATAGCCGAAGGGACTGGAAGTCCTTAAGTCGCTGGCAAGTAGTTATATCTTGGATGGTAGCAGGATGTTGCGTAGCAAAGGAATTGAAGGCGACGGAGTTTACGCCTTTTATAATGTGGCGTATGTAGTCGCTCTGAGACACGGTGGCGTTCAACGCTTGCAAAATGCAAGCACATCCTCAGTGTATGAGGTGTACGATTCGCCAGTCAGTTGGATGCGCTCCCGGAGCTTCTTTCGCGGCCTCAGCGCGAACAGCTGGGGCACAGAAAATCTGCCGCAGCTGTTCCGTGGACGTCGCCCAGGCAGGAAGCTAGGTCACATGGTTCTAAAACCACGTTTTCGCGACGTCGGACAGGTAGAATGGGACGTTCAGTACATTTTGTGAACTTTCCCACATGTTGAAGTCGCTTAAGAGGTCGTCGTTTTGGAGCCAGTGATCTACTAGTACCCTACGTCTTCCGCGCGTAGACCAGGGAAGACTTGGGTGTCACGCGGGCGGCTGTTGATGGTGACGACGGAAGACGAAGCCTGCAGTGCAGTAGCGGCCTCGCACGTGCCGGGATTCGATGAAGAGAGCATGGCCGGCGGTGTTATGCGACAACCCGAGCGCAGCTCCAGTGACAACGTGCAAGAGGCCTCGAGGAATGAAAACCAGCGTCCACCACTTGTAAGGAACCAATTTATTCCATCAAAACTTGTTCTACTTCAACGAGGATCAAAGTGTGCTGCTGGTTATGATATATACAGATGAATAAGATGTATCATGGATGTGGAGATGAGAAAACTGAAAGTCAGGCATCTGTTGCGCTCACAATGCTTATATAACCCAAACATGAAGGCAAAAAGCTGTTTAAATCCGTTTGAATTTGATTCACAGCACTGTTATCGCAACAAACCGCGCAGTCAATTACATGCTTAATGGCTCAAAGGGCCACTTCTCGAACAAAAGCAAGAAAGGGGTTTCGCAAATTAATGAGATTACTTTGTCATATATCACGGTGCTCTGTACTTTCAATATTACTTTTCTTCGGGAAAGCAAGAAAATCATTAAACTGCTAAAAATCCATGACTACAAGTGTGCAACATGACGCTCACACGACTTCAGCTGTTCTCAGATCCATCATCTAAAATTATCAGAGATAGATACTAGGCTTTATGGTGTGATAGTCCTTAGGTGTTTTTCGAATAAAGTGTGTTGTCATAGTCGTAACATGAGTTAAGATTTGCAAAGAACTCATTTCTTCATTGCATGTCTATATTATGTCTGTTTCCCAGGTTTATTATTCAGTTCATTCGCATCCTAACAGTATCGTATTGCACAGGCAATTACGAGAATGCCCATGCGCTCTCCTTAACCATCCTGCAACGTAAGAGACGCTTGTCTACTTCGAAGGTCTCAGAAACCACGCATCTTTGTTGGGCGGCTCCTTTTCGCTAAGAAACCCGAACACCGCTCGACCTCCTGCGGCACATCGCGGGCACGATGCCAACTGGCCCTTGTTTAAGACACGAATGGGTACACTACAGGGCGCAGCCTCCCGCCCATGCGTTTGCCCGCTTCAGCGTTGACAGCTGTATTTCGACGCGGTGGCATGTTGTCGTTACAAATCCCTCAAGGACAGCTGATACTGCGGCGTTTCCACCGTACCAGGAAGCAGCCGGCGAATTTGCATATGTCATGACGGCGACGTCACAATCGCCGAAGTTCGGCGCGTTGAGCGGAGCCCGCCGCTGCGTGGCATACAGCTATTGGCGGCGAGGAGTTACGGAGTCGCCATCTATCGGAAGCGCCTCACTGGCGTAGTATGAGGGGTGCACGCGGCACGCTCCTCATAGGTATTGCTGTCAGCGCTCACTGAAAACACCACGCGGGAGCTCTCCCGGACATTTCTGTAAGTACTTTCGAAACGAGAGAAATCTTCTACTGTCTAAATAATTATCACGGGCAAACTGAAAGCACAGAATCGTTTACAGACGCTATGTCTTTACCGAATGCGTACAGTGAACGCCGCTGCGCCCGGTCGCCGCGATGGAGTCTCCCGAACCGGCTTCTTGCGTGAAAGGTACGCAAACGCTAAACGTGAAATATTTTCTCATAGTGTTTGTATAGCTAAATGTAGCGTAATAGAATGAAGCCTCAATGCAGCCATAGCACAGGTTCCCAGCTACCGACTGCGCGTCTGCATGCTTGTCCGCGCACTATTTTGCTTTCGCCGCATACGCGTTTTCGCACCGTGCCATCAGCTTTAGGCCACAGAATATGAGCATTTGATAGTATACAAGCAACCATTGTTGCGTGGGCACTATCAGAGTTGTTCAAGAATAATTTCATTGTAGGGACTCCGACGCTTACGGGGACTGTGATGTGCCGTCGCGAAGATTCAATCTTTCTTTTTCTTCTAAATTCTTGGATGTTTCAATATTATTTCTCGAGTTGGTCGCACAGTATGTTTATCGGTGTTCTCAACGTGCGATTTCCCGCTGCTTCTTTTTTTGCAATCCAGTGCATTAATTCATAACACAAACATGACCATATGCCATGCTTTTCTTTAAATGTGCTTCTTACCACTCCCTTTTCACTCCATCGAACTTGCCAGTATCTATAGCATTGATAAGTTCTTAGAGCAAACCGTCATGACATTAGTGGGGTAGCGGACTCGGGCGAGCGTCTCAGTGCGCGTTTTCCGAACATCGCAGACCCGGCACCGTAGCAGAAATATTGCTCGCGTCTGTGCTTGCTGCATACCCGAGTTGTAGCCGATGACTGTTTCCCGGTTTTATGTATCGCGAGCCAAGCTTCACGCAGCTTCTTGTCCTGTGGCTACGTATGAATCAGGCTGACACCGGGTTCCGTTGAGTACGTCCGGCACTGCGACACCGAGCAGTAGCCTACCATGTTGCGCGCCTTCAAAGGCAGCCACTACCTATTGTAGTGCTTCAATCGTTGTAAAGGAGACACTCGAAGCGGGAAAATCTCGCCACTAAATGAGGACCGAAGCGTACGAGGGAATTTAAAGTCTCGGTTTCAGCTCGCTTCGGCGCTCCCGAAACAGCCGACGTGGCCGCTATGTCCACGTGATACTTAATAGTACGTCACGCCGACGGTAGCACCAGCTTTTCTAACGGTGGAGCTCGAGGCCAATAGGCGCAGCGCAAGCGCACAAGCGAGCGTCGAACGAGCGCTACGACGCGCAAGCCTGACTGGACAGCTCTTCAATTCAGTGGTGTTCATGTGAGGTTGCTAAGCATTCTATACGGCTCTATCCTTAAGTTTGCGAATACTTTGACATATCTTACAAAGTGGCTACTCGGAACTTTGAGAATTATACCCCACAAGCAAATGCCATTAAACAAAACGCCGACAGCACATGCCTGTTATGTTAAATTTTCAGACTAAGATATTAAAAGCGTACAAGAGGCCGCGTTTCTAAAAGAAAGCTCGTCTCCATGCATAACGTTCGCCGCCAGCGCTTTCCGGTAAGCGATTACACAAGCTGCAGTTGCTGTAAAGCGTGAGAAGCAGTTATAGTGACATTTCTATGCTATCGCGTTTCTCTCTCACAGACGAAGCTTAATCGTCCTATTCTTGCATCGATATATAACTTCCAGCTAAGGGTATAGACGGGGTCGTTTTATGCGCAAGCGTAGCTGACCAGCTCATTAAATCGGAGCTCTAAGTGGCGAAGCAAGCGACGGAGGAAGATATCTTCGTCAGTCGAAAGGGGTCTGCTTCGGAGGAACAGTCTAGGTGGGCCAACGGCTTGTAACTTTCCCTGCGCTATGTCATCAGCGCTCAGTTTGCGTTGAAGGGATGAACAGCACGAAGGTAACGCTCTCTGCTGCTGCAGCTGCAATTGCTCACGCCAGCCTTTTGACGGCGAGCATCTGCGGTCATCGCGTGTGAAGTATTCATGTTTGGCTGTGCACGTTGACACCATGCTAAGTAATTTAGATAGGTAAGCGCACGTTTAGAACGAGGCGTTCTACTCTGGCGGCTGCTGCGTGTGAAACGACCACGCGAGCCCTGTTTCAATACTATCTGCGATGCGGGCCGTGTAGGCGTCAATGCGCACCGAGGGTCGATAGCAGCGTTTGTGCTATAGCAAGAATACGTTTGCGCTTCTGCATCGTTGAGGAAGTGCAAGGGCGCTGTACCTTTTTTTCGTCTGGCGAAGGCGTTAACTTAGCGTACTCTCTTAAGTGCACCCGAACTGTAGTTCTGCATGCTGCCATTCAGCCAATGTAACGCGCGATGCCCCCTTGGCCTAGTGTTTTCAGTGTGAAACAGAACATGTTTTATTTCCACACCGGAAGGTGGCACGCCTTCACGAGGTTCTGCACCAATGCTCACAACAGCGCCAGTCACTGACTGCACCAGGCGCTAGACTGCATGACGTCCACTTTTCGCCGGCATAGCAAAATTGCGCCGTACGTGGTGGTGACCGCGCTTATGCACCCTGCTACGATGGAGTTTAACTTACCCTGTATAATCATTGACACCTCCCCGCGGTAGGGTCGTAGGCCTTTGTCAACACCGGCCACTGAGCATTGATCAGTGAGGCCAGCGCCGCTTACGCCTCAACGCGCGTTCAGAGGTGACAGCACGCATGCGCACTCAGACCTGCTTCTCTACACTCTTAAGCAAACGTACACCCTTTGGGGCGTATATGTGCCACACAGTGATAATCGCCATCTGTCTTGCATGCGTTTCTTTTCTTGAAAACGCTGTGCTCGCTACTTTCCTTTCGAGAATGCTCTATTATGCTGATAACGCACATGCCGTTCGTGACTTCGAAGTACCGGGCTGATAGCGTTAAAGAAAATGGGGACAAGAGAGATGATAATTGTTGTGTGGCAAATATACACTTCTAAGCGTTCAACTGTTCTTACAGTGTAACCCAGTTCGCCTCCACACCGAACACTAAGGTGACTCAGGCCCCTGAATAAAACTAAAGGTAACGACATGCCTCCTCGCCCGGCCTCGCCTTTTCCTGGCCTTCGCGCTGTTCACTCTTTCGCTCGTCGCTGGCCCTCGTAGCATGGTCCTTCGCGCCAGGGCGGCCCATAGAGTTACACAAGGTCGTAATCATCATCATCAGCCTATTTTATGTCCGCTGCAGGACGAAGGCCGCTCCCTGCGATCTCAAACTACCCCAGTCCTGTGCCAACCGATTCCAAATGGCGCCTGCGAATTTCTTAATTTCACCACCCCACCTAGTCTTCTGCCGTTCTCGACTGTGCTTCCCTTCGCTTAGCACCCATACTATAACCTTAATGGTCCACCGCTTATCTAACCTAAGCATTACATGACCTGCCCAGCTCCATTTCTTTCTCTTAATGTCAATTAGAACGTCGGCTATCCCCGTTTGCTCTCGGATCCTTACCGCTCTCTTTCTGTCTCTTAACGTTGCACCACGCATTCACCGTTCCATAGCTCTTCGCTCGGTCCTTGATTTGTTCTCGAGCTTTTTGTGATTCTCCAGGTTTCTACCCGATATGATAGCACCGGTAAAATGCACTGATTGTACACGTTCCTCTTCAATGATAATGGTAACGTTCCAGTCAGGGTCTGACAGAGTTTCATATGCGCTCCAATCAATTTTTTATTCTTCCGTAAAATTTGTTGTAATGTTCAGGGTCGCCTTTGAGTAATGGGCCTAGGTAAACGTACTCCTTCACAGACTCAAGAGGCTGACTGGCGATCGTGAACTCTTGTTCCCTTGCCCGGCTATTCATCATTGTCTTTGTATTCTGCATACTAATCTTAAACCCCACTGTTACATTCTCTCTGTTAAGGTCCTCACCCGCTGTGGTTGCTCAGTGGCTATGGTGTTGGGCTGCTGAGCACGAGGTCGCGGGATCGAATCCCGGCCACGGCGGCCGCATTTCGATGGGGGCGAAATGCGAAAACACCCGTGTGCTTAGATTTAGGTGCATGTTAAAGAACTCCAGGTGGTCAAAATTTCCGGAGTCCCCCACTACGGCGTGCCTCATAATCAGAAAGTGGTTTTGGCACGTAAAACCCCAAATATTATTATTATTGTTAAGGTCCTCAATCTTTTGTTGTAACTTGTCCCCTGTGTTGCTGAAGAGGACTATGTCATTTGCAAATCGAAGGCTGCTAATATATTCGCGGTTCATCCTCACTCCTAGCCCTACCCTGTTTTATAGCTTGAATACGTCTTCCAAGCACACAGTGAATAGCAATGGAGAGATTGTGTCTCCTTATCTGACCCCTGTCTTTAGAGGTATCTTCCTACTTTTGTAATCGGTAATTAAGGTAGCTGTGGAATCTTCGTAGATATTTTTCGAGATATTTACGCAAGCGTCATCTACATGATTACTTATTGTTTGTATTACTGCTAGAATCAAATTCTTTTTTGTAATATACGAAAGCCATATGGAGATGCTGATTGTACTCTGGAGATGTTTCGATTATCTGATTGATGAAATGGTTGTGAGCTATTGTAGAATGTCACTTCCTGAAACGAGCATGTTCCCTTGGTTGACTGAAGTCCAGTGTTGCCCTTATTCTTTTGGAGATTATCTTGGTGAATATTTTATATAATACTGGAAGTAAGCTAATGAGCCTCTCATTTTTCAATTCCTTAACGTATCTTTTTTTTCTGGAGTACTCTAATGTTAACATTCTTCCAGTTCTCTGGGACTTAATGTCGATAGAAATTTGATATAAAAGGCCGCTAGTTTTTCACGCATTATGTATCCTCCATCTTTGATTGAATCGTCTGTTATTCCATCTTCTCCTGGCGCTTTTCCCCGTTTAATGTCTGGCAAGGCCCTTCTTACTTCATCGCTAGCTACAGGAGGTATAGACAGACAGCGCTATGCACCCTCAGTACTACAACAATAACGCGTGGTATCTTTCTAGCACAATATATGACAGAACCCAGCGTACGCACTCCATAGCTTCATACACCTGTTCACCATAGCGCAATCAGGAAAACTAATCTGAACGAGCACCGAGGAAAGCACCCGTGCATGCTTACCTATGTCTGAGCACCAGGTGAGGCCTTAAAACTTGTTCGGTGTGTGCGCCTGGATTTTTACCGCATTTAAGGCTGGTTTATTGTGCGGTGTGCTAGCAAAGATGATGGAACGCTATGAAACTGACAAAAGCAAATTCTTTTAGTGCTTTTTCGGCACACTGATTGAGCACATGTTCTACCGCTTCTGGTTGGCTACATGCTTCAACTTGCAATACTTATAAAGCTATCTTCACGGAGAAACTTTTTTTAGTGTGAAGTTGTAACGAAAATATCAGACCTGCTTGTTTCGCCAATAATGCACACGTGAAGTACACCATGTTTACGTACCTGCGACAGCTTTATTTGACTGTTACGTAGTCCGCGTCTAGTCTACCTGCAAGCAGAAACGCTGTCGTGTGTTGCACAGATCAAGCCGATTCGTGAGTTGTGTTTATTGCGTTGATGAGACTCTTCATTTGGCTTTTTAAAGACGCTTGCCCGAGTGTGCAAGGGCAGCGATAAAGGTTTCGCCGGCACACAAGAAAGGCGACGCGTTTTCGTGTGGGCAGCACTATGTAGCAGCCGATTCAAGAGCTCGGTTGTGTTTGCGATGTTCGAAGTGGGTACGTGTGTTCTTGCGTGTACCCAATTGACTTACGTGTGTCCAGCTTCATAATTTAATCATCTTAGTACCAAGTTGACTGAACGCAAGACGCGTGACATATTCGCCTGAATAACGCGAGCCTTGTGTAGAAAAGTGCGCGATCAACGCGGAGCATCTCAGTTATTCTCGTCGTTTCAGCACGACGCTGGTATCTCTGTATTGCAGTAAAGCTGGTCCTATGCTTTCATGACAAACTGGTATCATTGCCTCTCAAGCGCAAAGGTCCCAGTGGAATTCGCACTACATTCGTAAACAAATCGTCTGCAAGGACAAAATTTACACATAGAAGTGGTTTCCATCAATGAGGACATTTCCCCTTCTCTTTGCGCAGTTCTAAGTCAATATGAGCCAACAAATTCGTGCACCGCTTTATTCTGCCGAAATGGCCAAGGAGAGAAAGCCTACTCACAATAGCCAAAATCTTTTGTACTCAGTAATCAACACATTCTCATCGCAAAATATATTCTCAGCGCCTAAAAAAAGCGAGCACTGACAACGTTTGGCACCCTCTGTGCTACAACAATAACGCGCGTTATGTTTCTAGCACCATATATTACAGAACCCAGCCTACGCTCTCCGTAGCTTCATACAACTGTTGACGATACCGCAATCATGAAAAAAAAAATCTGAACAAGCGCCGAGAATAGCATCGGTAGATAAGCTTACTCATGGCTGATCTCCGTACTCCGTCGTCAAAGAAAACGCTCCGTTCCTAAACGTTTTGCTCCTCCAGTTCTTTCAAAATCAATCTCTAACATAAAACAAAGCAAAACTGAGTTCCTTTACGACACGGTTAGCCACGAAACTCAGCCTAAACATGCGAAATCCATTGTCAATGCATTGGAGTGGAAATTCGACGGCCGACCGTCATGGTGGCGAGTGTTCCGAGATGCAGAAAAGAATAAAAGGTAAAGAAAAGGGCGCAAAATATGCGATGTGATGGCGCTAAACCAACCACCAACCACAAGGGAGATGCAGTCCTCCTCGCTTGCTCGTCGAGCAGCGGCGGGCGCGAAATAAAAGTAAGTGGTACCTTTCGTTTTATTCAAGGGGCTTATCCGATGCGCACGCCCTGCCGCACGCCATGTGCGGCAGTGTGCGTGCAGCGATGCACCCTATCGATGATGATGATCGTCATTATGCGATTTTCGCATGCTCTTTGAAACTGGGCACTGAGAAATAGTCACTAAGCCTGCTTGATTTAATCATGTATGCTATACATATTTTTCGATCTACCATTTTATTATACATCTCGTTCATAGAAGATGGACACTCAATGCATAGCTGGGTGGATGGATGGAGGGATGGATGTTATGAGCGTCCTCTCTGGAACGGGATGGTGGGTTGCGTCACCAAGCTCTTGCTATTATACTGCCTAATGTCCTACCTAGGTTAAACAATAAAAAAAGAAAAAAAAGCACTATGAACTCCCACAACGAAATTTTCTGATCCCCTATTGCAAACTGTGCTTTTGTACGTCTCCATATCTTGTTGTTTTTCTACTTTTCTTCCACCAATCCTCCAATAGCCTCTTACTAATCCCTGTTGCGGACATGTTTATTTTTCACTGCTTTTGCTGAACCCAATTTAGTTGCAAACTCAGGCACCCGACGCCATATCGAGGAGTGCTTGGCAGTTAAGTGGGATGGCACTTGGCGGTGGCACTGCTGAGGACGAAAGTGACATAGAGACTCACATCCTGCTCTGTTTTAGGCGAGGTACACTCGTTTTATTGCAATAGCACCCATGTGGACACGCCAAGCGCATTTCTTTCGTCGGTCTCGCCATGAGGTTGCGTATAAAGTCCAATGGCAATTACACCGTCGCCCCACACCTTGCTCTGTATGTTCGAGTAAAATTGGGCGAGGGGACCCAACGATTGCGGCTCAATCTCGCCCGCGCGAACGGGATGAAAGTAGAGCAAGCGCGCCTTCTGCCGTCGAGTGCGAGGCAACAAACGTAGCGAGCCACCCGGGGAGGGGAGGTGGCGCCATTATACTCCGGCTGCAACTGCGCATGCGGTGGCTGCTTGCGGTCGCGGGCGGTAGTTCAGCCGTATATTTGGGATTAATCTGCTTTGGGGGCAGAGTCTAGGTGCTTCGACGGCTCGTAGCTTTGGACGTACTGTGATCTCGGCGCTCACTTTACGTTGAAGCGATAGACAGCACAAAAGTCACTTCGCTCGCTGCTGCTGCCACGTTTCCTCAAGCTAGTGTTCTGGAAGCGAGTGTCCGCGGCCATCGAGGGTGACGTGTTCATGTGTGATGTGCGTGCTGATACTATGCTTGTTAATTTAGTTAGCAAGCGATTGTTTCCAAATGTATATCACCGATGAAAATACTATCCCTAGTTCGGATGGCTGCGTGCTAATTTGCTATCGCAATCGATGCCTTGTCTTGCCGCCGAAACTGCGACTCATTATATTATGTCATTGTTGCTGACTATTCCTTCGCATTCACGGTATAACGAGATATCATTTATTTCCATTGTCATGCTCACACGACATCTGCAGGTGAGCTAACCGACCATTACTTTCTAGAAGTGGTTAAAAGATATCCACATCCCAGAGCCCTTAAATCCATCTGAAGTCGGCTGTAAAATTTGTCTTCAAAGTGCCGTACTTGTTCACAGTTAGGTCGTTGGGAGTTCGCGTGTAACACAATGAGGAACAAGGATGTGCAAATCTTTATTTTGATTCGACGTGACAGAACTGCATCATGTTGGCTGGTTACTCCATCCGTGAAATTACGAGGTTAGAAGAAATAGGTAATTGTGAGTGAAAAATTCCCATGCGCTAAAGCTTAGCCATGATCGTGTGCGTTTTGCTTCGTTCTTTAGCTATAGACAAGGCAGCCCGATGATACTATTTCTCCAATAATGTATCTCCGTGCTTCCCTGTCTATATTCACACACACGTCTCTTTTGTTATGCAAACACACATTCTGACCTGCTCACGAAGAATGCCATACAAGACATGGTAAATCATCGGCGAATCAGGCGCAACGATTTTCGGTCGACCTTATGGGTGACGAAGGCAATAATAAATGTAATATTATTAGTTTTATTACCAATTATTAGTGATGTTTTTGTCATTTTTGCCCTCGACGTTAACTCACTGTTATTAATCCCTGCTTAGGGAATAAGTGGTGCGCTACACTTCCTGTGGTGGCCAAGACACACTCTTAATCTCTCGTCAGAAACTGTCAGCCAATGTATGTTCGAAGAGAAAGTTCTACCACATTACCTTTGTCAGATCTTCCAAGTAGGTGGCTGATACTTCGTAGGTGCCCATCCGTTTATGATCTTTGAATAGTTTCTTTGTCTCTGTCATCAGGCACTGATGAAAATTAAGCAGTTTGCTCAGGTTTCTTTGAGGCCTCTGCAATGAAGAGTCTTTGCGTTCAACAAGAATGTTCAATGCCTTTCTTTGTCACTCACGTTTTTCATTTCATTCATATAAAATCTTCTAGCCTTGTCCACGGCACTAACGTTGGTTGCCACTACAGCCGCCTGAAACATGATGTACGCTTAAAGCAATTTCTGAAAGAAAAATATTCCAACTTACCTGCAGCATCGACTCTGGTTTGGGCAATTCGTTTCCTTGGAACACGTCAGCATAAGCCTACAATAGCAATTTGAAATTAATATACATGCGTAGAAAGAACGGCTTACTTACCCTGAATAAGGTCATCAGCTCCTCGCAAGATATTTTTTTTCCATCGATCTCCTTCGCCAATAGGTTTTTAGATGCCAGTATGGAAGGTATCAGTTCTTCCAGTTTTGCCAGGAAGTCTTCGCTAATGTCATCAAGGCGGCCTTCGAAAGAATAACCGCTTGCCACCTATATTAACATAAATCTCGATAAGAGTTTTGACTGGTGAGTGCTATTTATAGGGTATGATGGATGATATACAACAGATTACCCAAAGCGGTTAAAAACAAAATACATTTTCAAACATCATATCAAGCATAACTGATATGCATCTGGTGCTTCTTCTATAACTCTCAACACATTTACCTACATTCCAGCAAGAAAACACCGCTAAAAAGAAACACTAAGACTCGATTGATGAATTTTGAGACATTTCACCAATGGGAACGATTCAGAGTCTTGGCAGGAGTACAACTGTTGCGTTCACTTCCAGTCTGTGCAAACTATTTCTTCATTCGTGCGCAAATGAAAAATATCTTGAACTAAGTTTATCCTAATGCGGAACATTTTCCTCCTCTCCCCAAGTCACATGGATCCATGATATATATATATATATATATACTCCTGCCAAGACTGAACTCCACGTCACTCCATATAGTGGCTAGCAGTATGCGTGAAATATACATATATGTATTTCGCGCATAGTGCTAGCCACTATATAGAGACTTGCAGGATGGGGGCAAGCACATTGCATAATGATATGAATGACAAACTGCTTTAAACTTAATCATACTCCAGCCAATAACAAGACAAATTCAGCAGCACACTGAGAAAGCGTGGCCTTTCCGGGCCTGCCCATAAAAATATATACGTCTACGTATATGACAGGATCATAGGTAATGGCATAGACAAAATTATCGCCAGAGAGAGCGTAAACCTTATTTTCAAATCAATGAGATTCGAGTCTGACGTCTTTCTAGGGGGTCTGGGGATCCGCCGCCAGCGCGGTTCCGAGATCTAGTCTCGAAGTGGCTTTCTCACCTCGCTGGACGGCCTAGAGTTGTGCTGTCAGGTTAGCGCTGAGCAGTGCGGTCTTCGAGTGCGAGCAGAGGCTGGTGCTGGAACACTTGCCTCGTGCGCGACATGTTTGTTTAGTCTTGACGCTCCTATAACATGTGAATAAGCGTGGCAACCTCGCCACACGATGTGCATCTGTTTTTAGTGTACATGCCTCGATACTGGCGTGCAGGAGCCTGTGGTTTCTGTAAGAACCGTTTCTTATTGTGTGAAGTGTACTGCTTGCGTCCTGTTTAAACTAGCGTGAGGGAATGGATATTCGCGTCTTTGTAACTGGTAGTGTGTCATGATGTCGTGGAACCTGGTCATACGATCCTCCCACGCCCAGACGTTTGCAGGACCCCGCGGGGGCTCTTGCTCCGATGATGTTCGGTGAGTGAGGCGTCGAGCAACGCGGTCAGCCGCTTCGTTGGGGGTGCTCAATCCAGTGTGTGCTGGGATCCATGGCAAACGCCTTCGGTTATCGAAGTGGGTCTCTTGCTGGTTTATGGGATGTCGCTGGAGTATGCGATACGCCTGTTGCGAGATGCACCCATTTGCAAAATTGCGAATTGCCGTTTGCGAATCGCAGATCACGTATGTAGCTTTGGTTAGTGTCAGGGCCAGTACTATGACCGCTTCTTATGTCGATTCGGCATGTGACGTGTTCACGGTGACGCTCGTGAGGTGGTTGCCTCGGTGGCTAGTAACTGCCGCCACGAAACGCTTCCTGTCTTGATAATGGGCTGCGTCTGTGAAGCCCGCCACCTTGTAGTCGGAGTAATTTTGGTTCATGTGTTGTGCCCTGGTTTTACGTCTCCCCGCGCGGTGTTGGGGGTACATCTTGCAAGGCAACAGAGGTACGTATAGTTGGTGAATTTTACTTTGATGCCGTGCTGCCTGTGGTATGTGATGCCGAGCTTTTCGAGCACGTGTCTGCCCGGGTTGGTCTTGGATAGGCGCTCGAGTTGGGACCCCTGTTGTGCCTCCACGAGTTCCTCGAGCATATTGTGTAAGCCTAGTTCTAAGAGCTTCGTGGTGCTGACTCCGCGCGAAAGTCCCTACACACATTTGTACGCCTTGCGTATGAGCGCGTTGAGCTTGTTTCTTTGCGCAACCGTCCAATTGTGAAACGCTGCCGTATACTTTATTCGAGAAATGACGAAGGTTTGCATGAATCGTATGACACTGCCTTCGCGCATGCCTGCGTGTTTGTTGGTGAGGCGTCCAATGAGCTGCATCGTGCTGGTGACGTTTCCTTGTTCGTCGCGTCTTGTAGAAATATGGTGCATCCTGGTTGAATGTTCCGTTGACTTAGTAAATAAGGTAACACCTCTGTAATAATAATAATAATAATATTTGGGGTTTTACGTGCCAAAACCACTTTCTGATTATGAGGCACGCCGTAGTGGAGGACTCCGGAAATTTTGACCACCTGGGCTTCTTTAACGTGCGCCTAAATCTAAGCACACGGGTGTTTTCGCATTTCTCCCCCATCGAAATGCGGCCGCCGTGGCCGGGATTCGATCCCGCGACCTCGTGCTCAGCAGTAACGCCTCTGTAGGCCTGCTATGCCAGGGTAATATTCGTGTCCTTTTCTTTGATGTGCTTTGTGTTGTTATTGTACTCGAGTTTAGAGCAGCCTTAATAGGTGGCGTCGAATACGTGGTTGCAATAAGCGCAGTCTTTATTGGTAGATTATTGAAGGAAGAGGAAGAGATTCTTGGTGAGATTATTTTCTAGGCAAGACGGTGTTCTTAAATTTGCCTTGAGTTTAGTTGACGTGTGTGTTCCTGTCTTTCTTGTTGTAGCATGTGCCCTTTCGGCGACGCCCTTCGTCATCGTCTTTGTCGAAGTCATCGTCATGTTCGCTGAAGTTGTTGATGGAGAGGACGATGCTGATTTTTCTGGCGTTGCTTTGAGCGTTGCTTACGTGCCAGTGTCATGGGTGTTTGCTTTGGTTTGTTTCACAAGTTGACGTGCCCATCGGTTGGTAGCTGGTGCAATGCGTGCTAGTATAAAAGCAGACTTGTCTGTTAGCGAAAGCTGTGCGACAGGGTGCTCAGAAGACTCTACCGAGGCTGATGCACATAATTCCAAGTAGGCGTTTTAATCACGTTGAAATGCAACATATGTAGTGCCTGTGATGCTTCTGCAGTAGTACGGTGTTGTACTTTAGTTCCCAGAAGGGAGCCCCAAAATTCAAAAGTTGCTTTGCGTCCAAATGTGAGCGGTTCATTCAGTGCCAAAGAAAACAAATGGTCTTCCTCGAGAAAAGAACATACGCTGTTGGTGGTTTCCTTCTGACTACTTAGATGCTATCAAGTCGTCATTCTTGCATCCAAATTCATGATAGTAGCATCTGACACGCAAGGTTGAATAATACCCTTGGAATGTTTACATGACACGAAACCCGGGAGTCGGCAACGGAAACGAAACGAAGGGTTGAACGCGTCAGATTCTTCAATGACAAATCCTGCGGCGTGCTGAGAGTGTAGATGGTAACAGCCCTGGGGGGGGGATATTCTGTAAGAGTTTACCTAGTGCGCTGTCCATTTCGGCCGCTACTGATCGGTTAGAGCCGCTCCTCTCGTACTCGCTCATAAAGCGGCATCCAATCAGCAGCGGCCGAAATAGAAAGTCCGATAGGTGGCTCTTACAGGATACCCCTCCATGATAAACCTTAGTGGGTTATTGTTCAGCTGGTGCGCCGAAAATGTCACGCTGGGCTTGCGGTTATATGTGCCGCATGCTACTGGCCAAGGCGAAAGGTAAGTCTACTGTTTTAGAATGGAAAGTCGGGAGAGTTGGTATACATTCATAATGTGAACAGCGCGAACAAGACGACGACGGAGTGAAAGGACACAGGAAGAGATCTGACTCACAACTACGTTTACTGAAACACACATCGGGTATATAAGCGACCCAAGTGATCACACGTTCAATCGAGAAAAGCACAACTGGGCCACGTGTATACAGGACATCTGTTAACGTATCAAGCCATCTAGGTACGCTAATTCCTGCGGAGAAAGCGCGATCGAAGGCTAACACTACGTGCCCTTTCGCTCAATGTGGGATGCTTCCAAGAGTAATCTGGCGGACGTATAAGTATGCTTTAAAGAAACTGTTTTTTCCTTGAGCCTAGGCTTACACTTCCATCGCTGGCAATGGGCAGAGACATGCGCATAATCATTCTTGTGCAAGGACAGTTCATGCTCTCTAAGACTCATTTATGCACTGGCTAATTTGCCCTGTGTACACTCGCCCACTCTTGAGCGGGAAGGGGTATACGACATTGGTAGTGCAGCCTACATACTTGTTAACGTGTTTCGCTTTGCACATTACGCTAGGATTACGTTCTGCTCCACTTTCTCACCTTTCGACCGCCGGAAAAATAGCACTCAATTTTCCAGGAACCGAAAACACAACCTGCACCCCATAACGACCTGCAACTTTCTTTGGGCATGAGATAAGCGATTTGCATAAGGTACAACTACCACTTTCTTCTTCCTGCTATTTCCTTCAGCTTCCTTCATCGTCGGTTTTTTTTCACCATTTAATCAATTTCTCAGAGCTTGCCGTTCATAAGCTATGCGGTACTCAACTTCCTCCAGCCTGACTACCTGTCGTGCAATGGAATCGCTCATTGCATGCCTACATGTTTTTACCAGGACAGCGTGAACTACGGAGATACAAATTGCATGTTTTGCTACTTTAGAATAACCTGAGGTGATGTTCAACCGGGGCTTGGCAGAACGGGGGAAGTATTCCCAACAGACATGATCGTCTAGAAAACGAAGTCTAAGGTCAAGATTTTGTAGTTCACCCTCTTTTGCTTGCTGCGAGATGGACCTCAAACCCTGACCAAGCTCACTAAAATACCCATTATTTCGTCCACCTTGCTGGTAGAGTCGACTCTCTCAATTACAACAAAAAAGTCGACAAATCATCTGAACGTATTGATGGCTATCCCAGAAATACGCCGGCTTAATGCCACGTCTACCTGTGCCAGAAAATGCTACTCAGGACTGGAGCCACTCTAGATCCGATGCAGATACCAGCCTTTTGCATAAAGAGTGAGTCATTCCATCCAATCATTGTAGACCTCGGGTAACATGACGAAAGTCCAATGAAGATTTCAACAGTAACACTAAATTTTTGGACAAACCGCATTTCATCACTCTGTTCCGTAATGCATGCCTTGACACTACACATCAATTGGTTGTAAGGCAAACAATAGAAAAGATCCTCTACGTCTGCTTTAATAGCGGTACACCTTCCTGGATTATTTGACGAAAGGTATTCGACAACGTTCTGAGAATTCGGGATAACCAGAGGATCGGCCAGTTTCAGCGAGGCAAAGTGGAGTTGTAAAAATGTAGAAATTTCGCTTTGCCAAACGTTCCTTTCAGTTACGACGACCCGGAAGCGCATCTCGGGTTTGTGGGTCTTCACGGAGAAGAATACCTTTAACTGTCCTCTTTTGTTTTCAGAACACGCTTGTGAAGGCTTTTTAGGCTTAAAGCATCAAGAAGCGCTACTGCCTTTTTCTTCCCTTTGGCTATATTATCTTTCACTTCTTTAAAGTTCTTACCAATAGCCCAATTTGCCTTTTTCTGTTAAATCCCTTCAGGTAACACAACAAAAGTACCTTCCTTGTCCGAAACAGCAACCCTTAACCCATTGTTCTCTAAATAGTCCACAGTTTGATCCAACCGGTGGGCTTTATCGCCTATATAGTGCTAGTCCTGGCGCGCACATCAATGCACTCCGACACACACCTTGGCTGAACGCTTTCATCAGCCAAAAGAAGATGAACTACAATGAACCAAAATACCCTACTCCTACTCGTCATGGCATCGTGAGCACGCCAGAGTCGTCGTAAAGGCTTTCATAACATAATCGTCATACCATTTGCCTCATACACTCGCCGAGATTGAATTTTCGACATACCGTTTTCATGTCATCGTTGTCATACATTCCTTGTCTTACCATCGTCGTGATGCTGTCACAGTTGTATCGTGATCGTCCTTTTAAATTCGATAACTGACAATGGCTAATCAGTTGTCGTCATACCATTTTTGACATGCCGTCGTCCCAAGATTTCGTTTTACCACCGTCATCACTGCAGGACGTCATTCCTTCTTCGGGATTCTGCTGCGATCATGTTCTTGACATGCAACTGTGATTAAACCGCGGATGTCTTGCAATCGTCGTCATTGCATCGTCGTTAGAGAGTCGATACCATGCATCTCTTGTGATGTCGTTGTCGTCACATCATCGTGACCGCGCCATGTCATCATTCCAGCATCGTCATTAGTTTGTCCCTCATACCGTCGTCATGCATCGTTACCATCTCGCTCCCGTTTTCCTCATGTCGCTGTCACGCTGTCCTCCTTATACCATTGTAATCATTTATGAATCATCTCATGCTCGTCATACCATTGCCACGCATCGACTTTTTCATTCCAGTGATATCAATCTTTCTTTGTCATTGCGCTCTCCTAACTGCATCGGCGTCATACAGCCGTCGTCGCGACGCCATGCCAACGGGTGACTTTGGTAAGCGATTGTGAAGATACCGGAGTATGAAGGACATAGCAGAAGCAACGGATGTTTCAACAGGACAACTCGTGTTGTTATATTCTCCTGAACTCTAAGGTACGATGTGTCGATATATAGTAAGCTAATCACATTACCGTGTAAAGTGATTATGACACGAGTTCTGCCGTAATTTTTACGATATAATCCATTTGTGGCAAGCGCGCATTCTGATCCCCACCGCTGCTATAAGGCTTTGTAAAAAAAGCGCTCCCGACTTTTGTGGCGTTCCTGTATCACAACCCAATTTCCAGTGAAGCTGTTTCTCTCGAACAGCTTTAATAGGAATTTGATTGGCGGTAATTTATTAATAAATTGTAAAACGGTGCCCCGTTTATATGTGGCCATTTATAAATCTTACCCGCATATAATACTTTCGAACAGTTGCTGGAAATTTTTCGAGAGCAGCAAATATTCCATACACGTTGTACTTATCCAGAACATCGTCCATGTTAACTCGTTCGCACCTTTATCACTAAATTCGTTTCGGTTATATTCATAGTTGTCAGTTGTCACTGAGTTCTAACTTGATGTCTTTTAAGATTTTTCAAGGAGTCTGGGTTGGAGCGCGCAGAAGGACCGTTATTCGCATTGTTTTATCCGCAAAGGCATGAGCACTTGAAGGAGTAACCCCTTCAAAGGCTGTAATTAGCTTTGACCGAGAAAATATGAACTCCTATTTATGACAAAGGGAAACCCCAAGTTAAATGCAAGAAATATTAAGGCGTAACCGAAAGCGGAGCAAATGTGTACCTTTTCTCCAGGGGGAGGCATAAGGAAGCACCCAATCTCCGAAAAGCAAGACTTGATTCTCTCTCGCAACTCCTTCTTCTCCTCTGCCTGCCCCTCCTTAATCGCCAGGCGGCTTTCCAGTAGCTTGCGTCCACCTTCAGCACCGTACTTGTACTCACGTTCACCCCTCCAGTCTCGCACCAGAAATAGAAGCTTTTGAAAGGTCTTTCCTGACTCCTGCATACGGGGAGTGTTCTCAGTTTTTAGCCTTCTTAGCCGCGCTCGACCAATAAATACCTTTCGCGCCAGCCTGCCGTACTCAGCAAAGAACTGCAGGTGCTGTAGATCATCCTCCTTGATGTTGTTCATTAGGTTGTAAACCTGAACGGAGCTCGTTAAAATGCTGAGGGAAAATATTGTAGTGTTGTCTTTTACCGTTGACTCGCAATCAAAGATTCCTTGAGTGTCCATTAACAAAACCGCCACCTTTTCACCGTCGGATTTGGTCATCTGAAAAAATAATTCAATGTATATGCAGCCACTATGAGCACTATATAAGTGCCTTACCAGAAATACTTCCTTCCAGAGCAAGATGCCCGTGGTATGACGGTCACCACCAGGTTTCCATTCAAAGCCCTCAAACGGGTATGTCATGTCCCTTAGCCAGTTGGATTGGCCATTGTTCCTCAGGTATTGCAAGAAGAAGTTGAGCAAAAAGGATTTGCCCTGTCGGTACGCACCTGCGACCGAAACGACGACGACTGACAGATCTTTCACGTTGTCAGCCAAGAGAATGGCTTCCAACTCGTTGACGTTCAGCTTAAAGTTGTTGTCTTCGACTTGTAAAAGTTGCACTTGTTTAGCACTCATCGTGGTAGTCGGGAAGCGTCACCTGCATTCAGCACGTGCTTGTTTGAAAACATCGAAATTCCACGCAATTATTCAAGTCTCCTGTTGGTCTTCAACGGTTTGCTCCGATTGAAATACATCACAATATACATGAGCTGTGTTCCTTCAAGGTAAGCATCTAAGCCAGCATTTTTTTGTACTCAAAACTGCAAAATCATAACATTAGTATTAACCTTCACGTATATAATAACGGACCTAATATAACAGCAAAGTACGTGTTCCAAAAACGAGTTCTCAGTCAAATATCAGCCAAATTCTTCACCTATGCTAATGAACACGAGCCAACTCATGCAATTTCGGCGCTCCTAAGGCACCACGAGATAGCGTTCATAGGCCATCCATTATGAGAGTTTCCTTATGGGCTTGTCGTCTAGGCTAATATATTTCCACTGACAAAACTGCTCTGGCTGTACATTATGATGGCTGTGAATAAGTTGTCGGCAGGTCGCCGCTAAGGCAGGATTCTGCGGGGCATGCGCTTGCTTAGCCACATTACGCAGTGCGCCAGTACTGCCTGGGTGATTGTGCATCGTAGTAAACCTGGGCAGCCACAATAGGGGCTTGTAGCATGTCTTCATGTCGTCTGCTGCATTTTTGAAGTGAGCTGACGGAGTTGGTCACGTTGTGCACTGGGCTGCGTGTGCTGAAACCACCGTCTGTTCGCATTTAGCATGCAAGCCCAAGGTTGGCTTACCGCTTAAGAAATAGAATTAATTAGGCAAGTGTTACACGTTTGCAAAACGTTAAGGCGAAAGCCTGTTTGACACTTGGCATAATGTTTGTCTCGATTACGATACGTTTGTGAAGAATTGTGGCAACTATCCATCTGATGGAGATGAAGCTTGTTGTTGCCTATCCGACTAATCACCGCACCTACTGGTAGTGGGCCAGTGCCGTCATTGCCTTCTCAAAGGGAGGGACAGTGTGGCAGCGTTGGCGTGATGAGCGGCATCGGAGCCTGCGATCGAAGAAGGCGATGATGAACGTGCGAGCAGTGGCATGAGCGCGAGGGTCCGTATGGGAATGCTGGCATGATGGGGGGCGTCGGAACAAGCAGGGGAAGAAGAAGACGACGACGAACGCGCGAGCACTGGCACGAGCATGTCTTTGTGACCACGTGACTTGTCAATAAGGCACGCATTAGGCACACCCTTAGCAAGCCAGAACTGTGGAGCAGCCGTGACTTCAGCAAAGCGCGTTAGTCTCGCACCCGGGAGGCCTCGCGATGTATTCTCTAGGAGTCCGCCTAGTATACTGTCCATTTCGGCCGCTACCGATTGGCTAGGGCTGCTCTTCTCCTCGTCGTTCGTACAGCTGCATCCTATCAGCTGCGGCCGAACTGGACAGTCCATTAGGTGGACTCTTGCAGAATCCTCCCCCCCCCCCCTGGATTCGTTCCCATCCAGACCAATATGTACCAAATGTTCCTTTCAAAGGCTCTAATTTACTTTACTTAAATGAACCTGTTTAGGACATGTAACGTAAGTCCTGGCATTGTCGCGTCGGCCATTTTTTTCGTCACTGCGCAGTTTGGCCAAAGACGCTACCGACATAGCCACTTAATTCTCTCTCCTTAAATGTTACCTCATCGTAACGAAGAATTGGCGGGCACGCATGTGGCGACACAAAGCCACGCTTCTCTAACCGTCACTGAACGTGCTCAAGTTTGCTTGATTGCATCGCTGCACTGGCGCCACGAGGTAGGCAACTACGCCATCGCATGTCCTTTTATATTCTATGGGCGAATGTCTATCCGACAAAACGAAGCCTTATGGCTGCACCTCTACCGACCAGTGACCCCACAAAAAACCTTGAAATACAACCTCGTAACAAGAGGAGCCAGGCAAAGGTTTCTGAGGAAAGTTTAATAAACTTAATAGTTTCGTAGAACTCTGGAATTCATTTAATGGATGGCGAAACGTGCGCTGTACCGTCGGTTGACTACCAAAAACAAATCGACTTAGCGAAGCTTGGCGGGGCACTAAATGAACGCCTAGCAAGCAAGTGACTGTTGTTGATACATCTTTTTTTGTTTTGCTTATGCTCAGCCGTAGTATTGTTGCACTACTAAACCACAGACATGACAAAGGAGACACGAAAACAAGAAAACCGAGTGCAAAGCGCTTCGTTTCTGTGAAAGTGGGACCATTCGCTTTGCCGCATCAAAAGAGCCAAAGCCAGAATTTCTCGTCAAATTGGATCTAAACTGTGTGAACTACAGTTGTAGAAGTCCAAGTTGCTTGTTTTATTGCTGCCAATGAGCCAAGAAAAACTAATTTTCCATGAAACGCTTCCGTTTTCTTCACTTTCTATTGCTTTCACTGGCTCTGAACAAAAACAACTACTCGTAAGGTACACCTAAAAAAAAAAGATGCTGTGCATTTTTAGTAGATTTGGGAGCCTCAGCTAGAAGCTGAGTTTTGTGGCTCCAGCGTTTTGTTTGATGAAATCTTGGGGACGCATTTCAAAGCATTCAGTCAGAAAATGAGAAGGAATATTTTATTGGCCTTCACGTGAAAAACAACAAAATCGGATGTTCCTGGCTCTTGCGCCATTGCTGAGAATCGTACAATGATTATCGTTTATCAACATTGCAAACGCGGCACTCCGGCGGTGTCGTTATTGCGTGGTTCGTAAGAAGGCAACCAGCTATTTATTTTGATATGAACGCCCTCAAAATTTATCTCGATACTGTACAAAATTGATAGAGGCTTTAGCACATGCCAAAAAAAGTGAAGGTGGAAGCCTGCGCGCTCAAGACACTCCATTAAATCACACGACATTATCATTGGATTGCTTTGTTACTTCTTATTACTTCTTTTCTCCCACTAATGGTCGTGGGTTCGAGTGTCTTAATTGACGTTACATTAATTACGTGCGTCCTCATTACCTGCGTCCTAATTAACATTAGAAGTCGTGGGTTCGACTCCCACCGAAGGTCGAGGGTGTGACTCCCGTTACGATTGACCTCTAGCATTGTTATACCCTGCATCCCTTCTCGACGATGAATGCTTCACCGGCAAGCGTGCAGCTATAAGAGGCCCTTAACGCTGCATCGTCGCTTTGTCAGGACCAGGGAGCTGGCTATTACATCAGTGTAACCATAGCTGACGGGCGAGACGAGCACCCCCCTGCACGAGGCTGTACCTGACATAGACGGCGACACGCCAACAAAGGCGCTCACGTAGAGACGATTACAGCCGCCATTATTCGTAGAAACAAGAACTAACTGTGGATCCCGCTCAGTCGGAGCCTGACCCTGACAAACAGACCATTAAGAATCGTCCACTAATGTATTAAAGAGGCCAACGTCGAGGACTTCCGCGGGAGCGACTTCGACATCAAGTTCCCAGCTTGGCACGTCGTTGCCTCGTATGCGGGGGCGAACGTGCAAAATTGGAGGCGGAGCCCGGTGGGACGATGCTGCGTCATGTGAGGCATTTTGCAAACGGTTCAAAGATTGTGCTTAGCCGAGAAGAAGAGCAGTGAATTTCCCCGACGAGAGAAAGGGGAAAGAGAAGTTCATAAAATGCACTTCTTCAGGGTGTTGTGGTGAAGCTAGATAGGACTACTCCACCAGTGCGTACGTGCATGCACATCGCTCCGGCGAGTGTTGCATGAACAGCGTGCCCTTCGACGCCACTGACGTGCCGAACTGACGTGCATGGTTCGTACGTGTATAAGGACTTACTATTCACACCATCTCCAAGCTTGCTTTTTCGTGTTCGCTGACTAAGGAGCCTGCCAGCAGCAGCCACAGGCACCCGAGCGCTGAGTGTGGTGTACGCGCACCGCGTGTAGATTGTGTGCGTGTGCCTGGTTTTCAAGCTGGACGCGTGCGTGTCGTGCCCTATGCGAGTTAACCGTTCTTGTTCAACTCTGCGTGAACGTGCTGAGTGCGTGTTTCGTGTGCCGTGAGAGGTGTATGCTACGACAGCCGCACGCTTTTGTGAGCGCCGCATGTGTGTATCCATCACCGAGGCCACCAAGACGCGGACTCCACTCATCAGTTCACTTGTTTTCCTCCTGACTTTCTTGAACAATTTGCCAGACACCAGGTGCGCACGTGGCCTGTCCCGTGGATACGTTTGTAGCACCAGCTGGTCCGAGCTCCAAGACTCACTGGAGGTCGGCCAGCGCCTCACTTACCCTCCCACTGCCCTTCAACATTTCAACACTGTGGGAGATCGAGCACACGCAGGCAAAGGTAGCCAGCATTGTTTACAAGTGCTTAGCGAAGGAGGCAGCGGCCTCAGCCAATCTTCCCCCTCCCTCCACCCTTCATATTCTCCTGCCATGCTACCAAATCTGTCTAAGCCTTCCGCGCCCGCGGCGTCTCGACTTTCGAGCTCGCCGTTCCTATCTGAATTCAGCGCCGCCCGTGCTGGCGTAACATGCTGTGCGCACACTTCCGAGAAAGCAACTGGTCAGAGCACAGACCCTTGCTCTATTAACTTCCGCGAGGACTCTGGTAATTCCTGCGATGAAAGCATGGACACCACAAGTACTGCCAAACGTGCGCGCGACAACTAAGGCAGCGACGAAGCACAGCGCAACATGCCACCACCGTGTGTCACATCAGAGAAGCAAGGTGCCAACGACGAGAACACGGATACTGCGACTCCCTCGGGAGCTGACACTACCGCGGAACCTGGTGTGTCCGGTGCTTCTACAAAAAAAGATTTACGGTGCTCCTAAAGCCAACCAGACGCCCCCTCCATTTGGAGCCCCCGAAGTTAATGCAGCTTCGCCCACGCCTGCTGGGGTGGAACCTACTAAACAGCTGCAAGCAATGCTCCTGCTCTTTCGCACCCGGCACCCTTCGTATCAGCAGCTGAGAATGACTTTGCGGTCATCCAAAGGTGCAAGCGACCTCGCCGGAAGCGCGCGGCGTTCCCAAAGTATGGAACACCTCCACCACCGAAGCCCACATCGCAGCCAGTTGCAGGCACGCTGCTATTCCGGCCAGCGGAGAAGCGGGGTCGTTTATTAACTCGGGACATCGCTCGTGACGCCTCGCCATTGCACAGGCCTCATCTGCCATACCCAGCTGCTTGCTGTAAGCGTCAACACCAAATTGAACATTGTTGTGGCAGATACGGACACTAAGGAGCCGCAACAGGAGCTGCTCTCCATGGACTCCACCTGCGGAGAAGGTATTGAAGGGCGCCTACCAGTGGACTGAAGCCAGTCCACGGGCTACGTCTACGGCATCGACGGAGAGTACACAGACAAGCAGCTGCTCGCTGCCATCACCGCACCTGTCCGGGTGCTTTCAGTGGCAAGTAATGGCAACACACTAACTGCTGCCTTCGCAGCAAGCAAACCTCCGTGTGACCTGGAGACGCGGTTCGACCCGAGCACCCTTGGCTCTGTACGAACTGCTGAAGACTGGGCCATGTCCCTGCTGCCCATGAGTAGCCTCATGCTGCCTTCCGGAACATCGGACTTTTACTCTCTCCCACAAATACAATGGCCCTGCTCATCTATCTGTTAGCTGCCGCTCGCGTCACTGTCGGAAAGCTGGTGCTGGGAGGCACAGCCACCCCATGCGTGGAGGAGGTCACACATTTGGCGCTCCATGTATGTGGATTCTCGCTTCCAAGTCTGCATTCATCAAGGCTCGTAGAGTAAGAAGAATTGTCAGCCGGCTATTTCTGCGAGGAAATGGCTGGACATATGTCTCTCCCATGCTGACGCCTCCTCCGTGCTCTTTTAAGCGTTAGCAATGGCGAACCTAACGTCGACAGCAAGAAACTACTTGCTCTGGAACATAAGACAGCCATAAGAAAATTCCTAGGACTTCCACGCCATTCACCGGTGGCTGCAACACGGGGGGAGGCCCTCGCATCTCGTCGCTAATGCTGCGGCAGTGGCTGCGCCACACAGACCACCTGCACCACATTCCTGATGGCGATGCCCTGGTGCCCAGACTACGGAGCCTTCCTTCTTCACGGATGGGCAGCATCTGCGCATTGTACGACGAGCTAGTAGGCCACTACCACCCCCACCCCACCAACAACTACTGGAGGTCCATCCCCAGTTGGAGGCGAAGAAGAAGAGGTCCCCACCAGGCGAACTGTCGCAGGCTACGCTGTTAAAGCTGCACAAACTATGTGGATACCTTCTGATCTTCACAGATGGGTCTGTCCTTCCATCCAGTTAGTCGGCGGCCACGCCCTTCATAGTACCAGCCACTAGAACGACCATACATTGCCGCCTCCCATTTGCTGGGAGTTCCACAGCGGTAGAGCTGGCTGGCCTCCACCTGGCAGCTTACTTCCTTGAGGAGCACCCACCGGAGGTTCCCGTGGCCATTTTTTCAGACTGTCGCCTGGTTCTTCAAGGACTACTCAAAATCAATTGAGCTGGATTCACCATCGCCCTGCTTCTAGCTAAGTTCTCTGCTATCCAGAGGAGTGGCATCCACCTCTCGCTCCACTGGCTGCTCTTACACGTAGGGATAGCCGGAAATGAAAATGCGGATGTTAGGGCCAAATGAGCCCACTATGCTCCCGTTGCTGTAACCACTGCCGAAGGCGCATTCGATTATACACGACACCGGCTGTTGAAACTGCGTTTCGACTGGATGCGAGGCCATACAGCTTATTATTATTACTATAAAGTATTCCACAGTATATAATTCTGTAGGCTCACTTTCGAAACATCTACTGATCTGAGCATATATCGCAGTAATGGCTCATGCAAATAATTCACGGAGCTCGAAAATCCTAATGCTGACTCTGGCACGTCTAATATGGTTTCCCGTGTGAGACTTTAATTTTCGCGGCACGAAGTAAAAGATTCAGGATGGTAGACGTTGGTCCTGAACAGTATATTCGCGATGAGCCGAAATCATATTTTGTGCTCTGCCATCCATCTTGACGGTCATTTTTGCATACTGTTATGTTAGCTCGTGATATTTACCGATTAGCAAAAAAAAAAACCAATCGGTTCAGTTAGTTTGTGGGCCGGCAATAATAAGGATTCAACCAGCTGACGTGATTCATTGCGATTTTGGAGGAGCACTGTTCAATTGCTGTGAGGCGTGCTATGGGATAGTTTACCTTCTAGAGGTATTCTAGAATAACGTTGAGCCCCCTGTAATGGACCAAGAAGATTTAGCAGTAACCGCGCTTACCTTACTTCTTCCTGGGTCTTATGAGTTCGCCATCGTTGAATAACAGATGCAGATGCCGGCCACCGTTGAAGATTGTTGACAGATCCTGCGAAGTCCGGGTGCGCAGTCCAGCAAGCCGTCGCGTATTCTGCAAGTGGAGTAATTGTCAGGAGCGTAGAACAGAAATATGGTGACGAGCGCGTGACGAGGTAGACGTACATTAAGGAGAAGGAATCTTAAGTAACTAGCGTTCGCGTGTTCCTTGTGCGATTATGCCTAGGTGAAGAAAGACACCATATTGTTGCAGCTCTTTTGTACGGAAGCAATGTGTGATGACCAAGGTACTTGGTATTGCACTACAAGAACAGAGCCACAGTGGTCGAAGGACAGAAAGAATAAATCAGCGTCAGCGCTGTGGTTGCTTGTTCGCGGTCGTGGGCCAGTGGGTAAGACTCCCAGCATGGCTGTGGGATGTGCATGGCTTCATGATTGCAAAAAAGAAAAACGTTTGTGTGGCACGTATCGAGCAACAGAAAGTTGTATAGGGACTTTTATAGGATTATCTTCAATTCTCAGTGAAACTCATGCTCTGAATATAATACTTGAGCAGTCGCCTAAATATACAAATTATTTATCTAAGTAGGCGAAGTCTAAAACATAGCCTGACTTCCTCCAAGCAACGGAAAAATCACCAACCTGGTTCTGTACGGCAACGTGGCACTTTAGTAGTTTTAAAATATGGCACAAGTTAAGTAGAACAACGGAGGAACGGAGGAAATCTAAAAGCAGTGAAGAAGAAACTAGGAATTGGCAAGAATCAGATTCATGCGTTAAGAGATAAAGCCGGCAATATCATTACTAATATGAATGAGAGAGTTCATGTGGCTGAGGAGTTCTATAGAGATTTAAACTGTACCAGTGGCACCTCGGGGGGACCGGAATCTTGGAAGAACGCTAACATAATCCTAATCCATAAGAAAGGGGACGCCAAAGACTTGAAAAATTATAGACCGATCAGCTTACTGTGCGTTGCCTACAAAGTATTTACTAAGGTAATCGCAAATATAATCAGGAACACCTTCAACTTCTATCAACCAAAGGACCAGGCAGGATTCCGTAAAGGCTACTCAACAATATCAATCAGGTGATAGAGAAATGTGCGGAATATAACCAAATATGTAGCTTTCATTGATTAGGAGAAAGCGTTCGATTCAGTCGAAACCTCTGCAGTCACGGAGGCATTACGGAATCAGGCTGAGGACTAGCCGTATGTAAAAACTACTGCAAGATATTTATAGCGGCTCAACATTCACATCGTGTTGACAGGAGGTATTCTGAGTCCTGGATTGCGAAGAATTGGGGATAAAAGTTGATTGAGAATAACTTAGTAACGTGCAATTCGGTGATGATATTGCCTTGCTTAGTAACTCAGGGGACCAATTGGAATGCATGCTCACTGATCTGGAGAGGCAAAGCAAAAGGGTGGGTCTAAAAATTGTTCTGCAGAAAACTAAAGTAATGTTCTACAGTCTCGGTAGAGAACAGCAGTTCAAGATAGGTATGGAGGCACTGGAAGTGGTACGTACATCTACTTAGGACAGGTAGTGACCGCGGATCCGGATCATGAGACTGAAATAATCAGTAGAATAAGAATGGGCTGGGGTGCGTTTGGCAGGCATCCTCACAGGTTGCCATTATCCCTGAAGAAGAAAGTGTATAACAGCTGTGTCTTACCAGAACGCACGTACGGGGGAGAAAGCTGGAGGCTTTCGAAAAGGGTTCTGCTTAATTTGAAGACGGAGATAGGAGAATGATGGAGATAGAAGATAGGACGATAGGAGAATGATGGGCTTAAAGTTAAGTGATAAGAAAAGAGCAGATTGGGTGAGGCATCGAACGCGAGTGAATGACATCTTAGTTGAAATCAAGAAAACGAAATGGGCATAGGCAGGACATGTAATGAGGACGGAAGATAACCGATGGTAATTAAGGCTTACGGACTGGATTCCAAGGGAAGGGAAGCGCAGCACGACCTGTCCACAATTCGTACATGACCGGGGTAGTTGGAGAAGTATGGGAGAGGCCTGCAGTAGCCCCAGGCGGATGAAGATGATGATGAAAAAATGAGGCAACATATGTTCAAAAAAGTATGAAGATCCAACACACTGCGGGAATAGATGTAAGCGGAGCTTTCCGTGTTGGATGCTCTGACGGCTGAATGACGGGTGATGTTGACGGCTAAAGCTTAATTTCTTCAACGTTTAAGACGAGGGTGCGAGTTGATCTTAAATGTGACCTTGCGTTCACCCCTGCTGTTTGCCTGCGAAGTAGAGAGAACTCACAGTGTGCTTGAGGCGTTGTTGTGCGCCATATGTTGTTGTGCCGTCTCATATGGCACATCCTACGGTGGCAGAAGTATTAAACTTGGATTATGAGGCTGTACGTGCCAAAATCACAATCGGATTATGAAGCGCGACACAGTGGCGGATTCCAGAATAATTTTGACACCGTGTTGTTCTTTAACGTATCCCAAAATCTAACTGCACCTACGTTTCCTATTTCACCCCTCTAAATGTGGCTGCCGCGATTGGGATGATATCCGCGACCACATTGATGCCATAGCCGCAAAGCTACCGTGGCGAGCACAAAAGTGTTGATTTGACGGTTGACCGCATCCGTAGTGCGCCTGGACCCTGCGGTGCACTTTAATTAATGCGGCTCTGCTTCTGCGATTTGTCCGCTTGATATATTTGCATGGTGTTTATTTTTTAGAAATAGCTGGAACGTACGGTAGCGTTCCTTGAACGTAAGTTTATCCAGTTGCCCCACAACCCCTGTCGTATAGTAGTAGAGTTTCCTTGCCTTCTCACGTCACCTCCCCACCTCCCTTGTATGGGAACTGCCTCTTCTCCTCCATCGTCTTCACAGTTCTACGTCCCCTCCGGACTCACACGTTAGTACAAGGGGAAGTGCTGCAGTTTCTGCAATGCATTCTGAGGGGAGCACCGGATCATTACAGCAGTAAAGAGGTTAATGTGGCGACGCCCAGGGAGCTCCAGAGGGCATTGTGCACATTCGATGCGGCGGGGTGAAAACGGGTTTCTCGCGCAGTCTTTCCTCTCTGACTCGCCGATTACATTTGTACACACGCTATGAAATCCTCCCCCCCCCCCAGGTGGTGTGTGCGACAGCAGCATGCAAAGCAGCCACAGCAGCAGCGGCAGTGGGAAAGTTGAAGGAAAAAAAAGGAAGACGGAAGCTTCGCTTTAGGAACTGTTCAGGCAGCACTATGCTGGTATAGACTTCGATAGTTGCTATTGGACTTTTAAAACAAATGAGCGCAACCAAGAGAGAACAGCAAGACTTACAAGTGGCACATTCACTAGATAGTGAACACTGACGTCACATCTATGACTACTACGTGAATACTGACCATCACTCCAGGAAGAACCAATCACGCAGCCACCTCAGTAAATGTTTGAGCGCTAACGTGAATAGAAAGGCCTCGGAAAGTTTTGCGTGGCAGCGACCCCTGCGCTATTTGAGACTGCTGACTGCTGAGCCATCCTGAACTGTTCCAAATGCCGACGAAGACTTCGTCTAACTGGCAAGCAAGAACATGCTCATCGTGAGAGGGACGGGGGTTGGCATAAAAGCAGTGCTCACGCCGAAAATCTACTATTAAGGCGTGCTTATTCCACCTCGAAAAGAAAGGTGGAATTTATTTGTGGGCTGGCGCTCCTACCCAGCCCGCGCATAACGTTTTAAGGTTCCGACGTTTCTTTTCAACGAGCGAAGCCGATGAATCATGGTGGTTGATGTTATTTGGAATCAGAAAAGGCGCTTCCAACTGAACGACGTCTTCCTTCTTGATGTTCCGTCTCGGCTGTCATTCACGCTTTGTTTGCATTCCGTTGTGAGACCTTGTGAAATCATCGCCCGCAACAGCCCGAGGTAAAATAAAATTGCTCATCTTCCTAAGCCTTTGAGCGCGACACTGCCTCTTGTGACTCAAGCTTCCTACGAGCGAGCTATGTGAGATGCTGGCATCCACGAGTCCCGGCGATAGAAACTTCCGATCTGGTGAGCTTTTCTCGGCTTTAATTGCACTGTTCGAACAGTTGTTCTAACATTATTTACTCTTGTGTTACCAAGAAATATTTAGTAAAATATTGTGGAAACTATCGCAATCATTCGCTGCTCTGATACCCGCCGCTCGTCCGGATTTTGGCCACCAGCAACATTCATTAGGTGTAATATCCCCTATTCAATAATCGGGTACGTCATCCCCAAAGTACCTATTTATACAGGTTCTAGAACTTACCCCGAACATGTTGCAAGCATCTCTGCGTTATTCCGTGCCGGCGCTGAAAGGCACTGGCAACCAATTTTTATGTATGGTCCCTGTTTGATAAGTGCAGCCGAAAGCTTAACGGTCAGAGTCTCAATCATAAAGCGGTAAGGCGAAAGACGCCATGGAAAATTTTACAGCCAAGCTAGTAAGTAGCCTTGTCGCGTTTTTGGTGTCAGTATCCGTGGGCAATAATATGGGCCAATCCTGGAGGTAGGGAAATACCGGGTCGACCTACGGCGGAGGTTAAGCAGGCGTCAAGCACTCAGCACTAAAGCGAAAACAGCATACATTCTTTAGAATCACGCACACGACATACAGAATCGCATTCGCTTCAATAAAGAACAAGCACAAAACAAGCATCCGAACCACATAATTGATTATAAGGCGTTCCTTAACAATGCGAAGCACGTAATGCTTGCTGCATACGTTTTCCGGTAAACGTAACTGTTGCGTAAGCTGGCTCGGCGATGGCATCTTGCGACATGTGGAGTAACGTTCCGGGCATTTCGTATATAAAATAACCAGCCTAACAACTGGTTTCATTGTGGTCGCAACAATGCTATGGGTAGGCAACGCATAGTTTGGACTGCCGAGCTCCAGCGGGAATACGAGGAGCGGCATAGAGAAACAGAAACGACAATACGGCGAGCGGCAGCGTGCTGTCAAAATTTCTCCAATTATTCCCGTTAGTCAAAGTTACCATTACCACCAGCACTGTAAAACAATAAAGCGTTGCATACCCCCCTCAGCAGTTTTAGAGGTGGTTTTCATCAGCTTCGCTGGACATCCGCTTTCACAGGGCCGGGATGGCCAGTCAAGTTTTTTAATACAATTTGTCGGTCTCCATTGAGCATGTAGGTTTTCACAGAAAATGTACTGATACTGAAATTGGGGATACACGAGCACGATGGCAGTTATGCGGCGGACGTGGTGGGAAGCAGGCGACAAAGGCCGCCGCAGCTGTAAAAAAGTATTATATCGTTTTTTTAAGCAGGATGTTCCTGCGATTCAACTTTTTGAAATGTTAACATATTTCTACAATGATAGCTGCGTACTTTAGTGGTTTTCATTCGTACTTCTTGATCATTCACAAGTCAAGGCTTCCCTTTAACATAACGATATGCTAGGTGATTTGGTGCACACTGATTGCTAATACACTATCGGCAACCCGTACTAACGAGGAGGAGATGGTTATTGACATGAAACGATGGTACAAACTGGCACGATAAAGCCAAGCCAAGTTTAGTTCTGGAAAGCGTAACCACGCTTCTACTCCTGATGCGAAGGGCAGCACCGCAGCCACGCATGCACTTTTGATTTTCGGAGCACGTATTGTAATGTAAAGGACAAATAAGGTAAACACGGCAATTTCAGTAAACAGAAAGTCATGATGCTTTGATAAAACGTTTGATATTTAGATTGTGCCTTTCCACAAGATTGCGCGTTGCTAATTTCGCAAACGTTCTAAGCAACTGCAAAGGTGCAACACAGGAAGCTTTTCCTGGCAATGAATGTGCACACGTGCGTTCAAAAGTGCACTAGTTTATCAAGTTCGCACTGAATGCCCGCTTTGACGATGCAGAGAATCGCTCAAGGCGAAACAGTCTTGTGGTTTACGGTCTTCCTGACACAGCAGCATCATAAACGTCGGCCGTGTCTGAAAAAAAAAATTATGTCTATGTTCAGACCAGCTGTACGTGCCACTTATACCTCAAGATATAGAGCGAGCGCATCGTGTTGGTCGCTCTTCTGCTAATCGCCCGCGCCCGCTAATTGTTAGGTTTAATCGTTATAAGAAAAAAGAAATGGTGCTCTCAAATGGGCGCAATGTTAAGGGCACTGATCTCAGCATGGGTGAGGATTTTTCCCCAGCAGTTAGGGACGCCCGCAGGCAACTTGTTTTCTTGGCGAAAGCCAAATATGTGACATTTTTTGCGCTTTAAAACTCTTTTCATTGGTTCTAAGCGCTACGTGTTCGATGACGCATCGCAAACAGTGAAAGAAATGTAGCAGTCCTTACATAATAAAAAAACAAGGCACTCCCCTCGAACGAAACCTTTAGAGCATGTTCTCCTTTCAATAATTTACACTAACGTACGAAGCTTCATTCCAAAACGAGAACACGTGTCTAAACTCGTGCTGTCGTCGAACAGCAACGTTCTTGTACTCACGAAAACGTGGCTTTGTAAAGAAGTCTATGACTCGGAAGCGTTGGCTGATTTGCCAAACTTCAGGGTCTTTCGAAAAGACCGTGCTAGAACTAGAGGAGGAGGTGTGCTTATTGCCATTAGTGAACAGTTATCGTGCTCTGCTATTAACATCACATCAGAATTAGAAATACTGTTTATGCTGTGCCACGGCGCCCCATAGTATATAATTTTAGGTGTATGTTACAGGTCCCCTCGCAATAGGGACGACTTCGCTCGTAATCTAAACAATGCACTAAAAGTGGTTTGCTCTCGCTATCCAAATGCCGACCTTCTTCTTTTTGGAGATTTGAACTTACCAGACATTGAGTGGCACAACACAGTGCCCTCTCTAGTAAGCCAAACCGAAGCGAGAGATTTTCTCGACGTTTGCCTCAACTTTAATCTGACACAACTTATATTAGAGCCAACGCGTGTCACCCAAGACACTGCAAACATATTATATTTATTACTGGCCAGCCGTCCAGACAGTTTGTCGTCCATCACCTTTCTTATAGACATTAGCGATCACAAAGTCATCCATGCTTCTTTTCGCTTTGCTCCAGCTCTGCAGCAGAAGGGGTAGAAAACTATACACTTATACGACAAAGGTAATTATGATCAATATGTGAACATTTACAGAATTTTCTACCTTCCTTCTAAGATGCGTTTCATAACTGCAGCATTCATGAAACTTGGCTGATATTCAAACAAAAAAATAAACAACTTAACAAACCAGTTCATACCCAAAATCACCTTTCGAATACATGAACAAGAACCATGGTTTAACAATTCGGTAAAAAGACTAGAAAATAAAAAGAAACGCATGTATCGTGCCGCAAAATGCAGGATGAACACGTGTGCATGGGAAAAATACTACGCTGCTGAGCGCGCATACCTATCAGCGATTCGCAAGGCGAATGATGCATTCTTTGGTGGTGACCTTCGGAAACTTTAATGACAAAAAATTCTGGCAGGTGATAAACCCCCAAGAAATACGCAGTGTAACACTTACGAATGAAGGAGTTGAAATGGTCAACGATGTAGAGTGGGGGAACCTTTTTAAAGCAGCATTTGTCGTTATTTTTACAGAAGAGCCTACCACGTCCCCTTTTTCTTCGCGTACTAATGCAAGAAGCGTTATGCCAATCATTGCATTTTCCCAGATGGTATCTCATCGTTAATTGACAATCTTACACTTACATCGTCAGCCGGCGTGGATAACATTAATTCGAAACTGTTAAAGAATACTAAACATGTCACCGTGGTGTTCCTGTGTTTGCTGTTCTCGCAGACACTTTCAACTGGTGCAATACCACATGACTGGAAGGTGGGGAGAGTTGTTCCTATCCACAAAGCAGGTGACAGGAATTCCCCGCTTAATTATCGCCCCATTTCATTAACGAGTGGGCCCTGAAAGCTCAAGGAACACGTCATGTACACAGAAATGAAGTTTGTTGACTCGAACAAATACTTTCATTATTCACAGCATGGGTTCCGAAAAGGATTTTCCTGCGAAACACAACTGACCATTTTCCTGATATTCACAACAATTTAGATTCTAACCTCCAAACAGACGCGATATTTCTAGATTTTGCAAAATCGTTCGACAAGGTACCACACGAACGTCCACTACTAAAACTTTCTCTTGCGAACCTTCACCCCGACATTTTGCGATGGATCGAAGCGTTCTTGAGAAACCGATTTCAATTCGTTACAGTTAATAACCGCGCATCTAACCACCTACGAGTGACTTACAGTGTACCACAAGGATCTGTTCTTGGACGCCTACTCTTCTTAATATACATCATTGACCTACCCCTGCACGTGTCTTGCAACGTTCGTTTGTTCGCAGACGACTGCGTCATTTATCG
The DNA here is from genome assembly GCF_050947875.1 of Dermacentor variabilis. NCBI lineage: Eukaryota > Metazoa > Arthropoda > Arachnida > Ixodida > Ixodidae > Dermacentor > Dermacentor variabilis. Next base: position 41,306,043 of record NC_134578.1, on the reverse strand, counting down.
AACAATTACTAAATAACATAAAACATAATTGTGTAACTGGGAAACTCAAACATGTACATCTTTTGCAGTGTGTCCACATTTCATACAGCGGTTGGCCGACCTCGCCCCTTTGCAACAACACCATCCAAATTGCGCTCGCCTCCGCGCTTTCCAAGAGGCCGCGTTTCTAACAGAAAGCTCGCCGGTGTGCATAGCGTTCGCTGCCAGGGATTCTCTGTAAACATTACAGTTACATAAGCTGCAGTTGACGGGAAGAGTGAGAAGCAGTCGGGGATCTTTGAATGCTATAGAATTCCACTCTTAAATGCAAAACTTAAACATTTTCAAAATTTTTTCTTCACACTTCATATAAGGCAATTATATTGAAAGATAAGACGTCCTAAATAAAAATTCCGCTTTGAAGAGTTTATTGCATTGAGAATTTTTTTTCACAAGAGCAACAAATTTAACTTAACCTGGTCCAACGATTATCTCATGAAAGAATTTATGAGTTTTATACGTGTGTGAGTAGGGATATTGACGTTCGCGATTTGCGAAAGCTGTCTCCTAAATATTGCTTGTTTTTTCGCTCAGTAACGTTACCTTCTCGTGACCGTAGCTGAAAGAACTCTAAGAACGTCCGCTTTCGCATGTTCGCGTACCTCTTCAGCAGCAGTACTATTGTACTACAGGTTAGCAAGGATGATTTTTTGACAACGTAGCCTATCATGTCATTACAGAAGAAATCTTACCAGTCGTACTAGTGCGCTTACGGGCTTCCTATGCGGACTCTGTCTGTCTGGTGACACAACTGAGCTCTTTCGTTCACTACCTGTCCTAAGTATATGTACTCCCTTACCACTTCCAGTGCCTCGCTACCTATCGTAAACTGCTGTTCTCTACCGAGACAGTTATACATTATTTTAAATTTCTGCAGATTAATTTTTAGACCCTTCCTTCTGCTTTCCAGATCAGTGAGCATGCATTGCAATTGGTCCCCTGAGTTACTAAGCAAGGCAGTATCATCAGCGAATCGCAAGTTACTAAGCTATTCTCCATTAACTCTTATCCCCAATTCTTCCCCTAATCCAGGTCTCTGAATACCTCCCGTAAACACGTTGTGAATAGCATTGGAGAGATCGCATCTCTCTGCCTGACGCCTTTCTTTATTGGGATTTTGTTGCTTTCTTTATGGACGACTACGGTGGCTGTGGAGTCGCTATCTTTAAGTATTTTTACATACGGATCGTCTACAGCCTGATTCTGTAACGCCTCCATGATTGCTGAGGCTTCGACTGAATCAAACGCTTTCTCGTAATCAATGAAAGCTATACATGACGGTTGGATATATTCCGCACATTTCTCTATCACCTGATTTATAGTGTAAATATGGTCTATGGTTGAGTAGCCTTTACGGAATCTTGTCTCGCACTTTGGTTGACAGAAGTCTCAGGTGTTCCTGATTCTATTTGCGATTACCTTAGTAAATACTTTGACGAACAGTGTAAGGTGATAGGTCTATAATTTTTCAAGTCTTAGAGCCATATGGCTGATATTGCACCCCATGCTCTCGGACACGGCGTCGTTCGTTCGCACAACCGTTCAGACACCCGCCGTGGTTGCTGTGTGGCTATGCTGCTAGGCTGCTGACCACGAGGTCGCGGGATCGAATTTTGTCCACGGCGGCCGCATTTCAATGGGAGCAAAATGCGAAAACACCCGTGTACTTCGATTTAGGTGCACGTTAAAGAACCACAGGTGGTCGAAATTTCCGGCGTCCTCCACTACGGCGTGCCTCATAATCAGAAAGTGCTTTTGTCACGTAAAATTCCATAATTTAATTTAATATAACTGTTCAGACAACAGCAAAAGAGGCAGTCATAGATACGCTTTCGCATATCGCAGTTTAGCTCAGCAAATGGCGCATAGATTTTTATTTGGCGGATTCCTCTTTAGATAAGACAGCCATAATCATTGGCGGCCGATGTGGTTGAGTTGCAGAAGTGTTCTCATTGGTCAACTCTGCTCATCGCAAAATAGCATCCGCTGATTACGCGAGAAACGGAGAGCTGAAAAAATCGCTTACAGAGACAGACGGAATGGCAGTAGTCACACAGGCTTCAATGTTTAAACCTTGTGCCTGGGGCGGTTTGCAAGAACATTTAGTAACGAAAATGATAACGAATTTAAAAACGCCTTCTTAAATGTTCCATATGCAACGCCTAGTCCGCACTTAAACGCGTTCTTAATTTTGTTGTTATTTCCGTTAAACGGTCGTGTAAGCCACCGCTGAACTGGTCACCAGTTAAAACACCAAGCCAGCTCGTTTTTTCAAAGCCATCTTTCGCGCAAGAAGCTATGGGACCACAAGCCGACCACCGCAGTGTTTCTCGCTTGCCAAACCTTTTCATACGAAAGCAGTCCAAGAGATCCGGTATCTCTAAATGGTTTTCTGCAATCCCTCAAAAGCCTGTTGCAATTGCCTATGTTGAGTATGCCATGAAAGGGCTGCAAAGCGGGCTCTGATATGTGTCGTTCCAAAGGGAGCTGAGTGCTTTGTGAGTGCCGGCAATATATTGCCATGTGCCAATGTGGTCCTACAAGGGCATACAAACCGAAACCGCCATATACGGCTGGTCGAGGCGGCCACGAATTTGACCCCATACACCGTTCTAAGAAAAAGGACGCCGTTGCTATTGAGTCGCCAACTGAAATTTGCGTTGAGGGCACGGACGTATCCAACAAAAGCATTTAGTGTGCACCAAGCTTCCGAGCCAGCAGGCTTTCGTTACGAGAACTACTTCAAAAAAGCTGCGGCTTATTGAAACAGCACACATAAAAGTGTAGGGATGCTGTCGATTATGTTAGCGCAATTGCAGAAACATTCCTGTATACTTTGTAGCCTCAAGTTGGGCAGCAGTCTCTATTGAAGTAATGCACAGGGACGTCCTGCCAACTGCTCTCCGTTTTCTGATCTGAAGGCTGAAGAAAAAAATAAATAGCGTTAAGAGAAATCTTACAGACCATCAGTCTTTTTAATATATGTTTGAATACATTTATTTTGGTCCTAGCAAGTAGATAGCTTGTAGTAATCATGAAGCTTGTTGGTAGCCATCACATATACAAAAATGAAGGGCGTAGTTTATTCGCATTCACATGGCCCAAACTGCACTAAAATTCCGAGCTGCTAAGAATGTCATGATTAGAAAGTTTGAGATCGATTTAGAGAGGGAAAAGAACGCTCCATCGCATCTCCAAGACGTTTCGTTTCTTTGGATGGAATATGTTAACGTTAGTAGCGTGATGCGAAAGCTGGTCAAAATAGGAAGCAGTGGTTATAAACAAAGTTGTGGATTGGCTACCCATTTCACTCACACTCCATTTCGGAGAATGCAGTCCCCTCAAATTTCATGCCTTTAACCTCGTAAGGGTAAGAGTTGATCTAAGGTACCATTCCCAGTCCTGATCCCTTCGATTTTTCCGATTCCATTAAATGAAAGGCATTTATTATGAGTATCTATATTTTGGTTTCCTTGGCTAGCAATTAAATATGTATTTTGGAAATCATAGCAACGTTGGAAATAGTGTTACGTACTATTTTTAAGCATAAGAACAAAAATGCTTGTTGTGCTCTTAACCCTGCAGCGCGCTGTTGCTTGTGATATCCTAGCTGCGCTTGCTGAAATAGGTCGTTTCTCAGCATCTGTTATAAACAAAGTTTATGCCAATGTGCCGTGAGAACTTTAATATTAGCCCCTAAAAGAACCGTTGTTCGAACACCCGGATCGCAGAGCGTTTGCTTGTTCCGCGTAGAGCAAATTCACAATTTCTGAAATTTTCTAATTCATTTGAAACTACTTTCACTCGAATAAACAAACAAATTGTGATCTTGTATACATGTGGCTTTCTACAGCATTATGTCTATATTATTTTCACTTTGGTAGCTTACCTAATAGCGAGACGGGATGATTTGTTATACACGACTGGTTTTTTTCTTCACATTCAGTGGCACTGTAAAAGGCCATCGTATTCTGCAGCACACATCTTTCACCAGCTGTCACAGTGCATTATGAATGCCTGGCAATGTGTGAAAAAATTAGGCGCGCACAACTAATCACCGTGGCTTTGCGCATAGTGGCAATTGTTTGCGACGTCACTTTTGGTCTCAATTATTTTGTCCTGGGGTAAGCACATTTTTGCTAAATCGAAGTATTTTTGAGAACTATAACTATGTGTCTCTAACTGCACTTCACCATTGTGATGCAGAAGCGTTTCCTATATGGAGAAATTCAAAAGTGTACGATTTGTAGAATACCATGCTGCTTGCTTTGGAAATATACCGGTTATGTACCGTCACATGAACTCAAGATTTTGTGCACCAAGACCCTCTACCCATTCCTTAACAACTCTGCTCTGCGATCTCGGGCTTCTCTTTTATTCAACGGGCATGACGGGTGCCACCATTACTTTATCATTCCATACCAGGTATTCATGTGTAATGATTCAGGAGGGCCGTCGAATGCAAGGGCTGTTATTCATGTGTAAAATTACGTGGCCAAATTTCAGGTTGTCGGTATCGGCTAAGACATCTAATGCTGTTTTCAGATCAAAAAGCGGTTCAATGCTCAGAAAAAATGTAGGGTGAAGAAGTATGTTTCAGCGATATGCAGAAGAGAAATCCTCTTTCCTTTCTGCTTCTATCGCAGGGTATTGAATAAAAACATGGAGAACTGTGAGTTTATTGCTGCACTTACTACAAGTCGAAAGTTTCGCTCCCAGTCAAGAGGTAAGAGAGTGTGTCGTTATTGTGTCCTATTCTTTATCGACAACAAGTACTTCGTTGTAGCATGCTGTTTTCTCAGTTGTGCAGTTCCATAGTTTTAGTTTTTTCATGGGTAGTTTATTCAATACTTAGGTATTGCACTCTAATTGTCTATGCTTTATCAGCTTAAGACGTAGAAAACATTTTAGTTCTGTTGTAGGGATAGGGATATTTGCATCTGTTCGCTAAATGTTACTAACGCAGCGCTTTCGTCAGAAGCGTCATTGCCCTTATAACTTTGTGGGCAGGTAGGATCCCTTGGCTGCGCATGCATGCGAAGCATAACAAACTGCACAGTTCATTAAATATGGAGTTCATATGTTTTCGTGGACAAGACAGGGCTTTCACTATATTTATGAAATCAGTGAGTACAATAGTCGTAGCGAGACTTGTGAGCCTTATGTTTTGATCAGCCGAGAGTGTAGCGTATGCTTACGCTTTAAAGATATCTTTGTGTTGATTTAGTGCTCCAGACAAAAAAAAATGAGCGTCCGAGGGCTGCGTAAAAACCACCAGTAGGGGACTTGGAAGCACCTGTATAGTAATGTGACGAGGAACACTCCGGCAGTTCAAAAAAATGGGAGTGTATATGTGCCTCCGGCGCTCGCTTTGATATTTCTACGAAAGAGATGTCGCATTCAGTGGTCTGCAATTCCCACGGTGGGGTAGGCAAGCGGCAGCCATTAGCGGATTTTATAAAAATGGTAAGCCTGTATGTAGCGACAGCGCTTACAAGCAGAGGTGAAAGGGGGGCCTAATGGTTGGGCGGCTACGGCACATCCTGACAGTGGACATGTCATGAATAGTAAAATGACATGGACGCTGAATATAATTGAACCTTGAGTGCTTAGGAGAAGCATAAGTGGTCCTTTAGAGATGTGGCGAACATTCGTTGGTTTCAATGAAAAGGATTTCTACAGGACTAGTCCTGAAGGCAACTGTTGTAAGACGGATACCCATGGGACAAATGAAGCATAGCATGCTCTAATAAATAGGCGTAGTAAAGTTAGAGACTATGTCTCCCTAGTCAAGGCGTGACCGTTTCAGACTTTGTACAAGCTCAAGAGGCACCGTCTGCCACTTCCCGAAGATGTGCGTGACATGAGCTTCCGTAGATTTATTGTCCTAAGACACCTAAGACGCGAGTGTACTAGATGAAATGATTAGACCGATAGATGAGAATATGTTGTTTCCCACGCTGTAGAGTGTAGACACTTTGCCATTATGCAAGCATGAGCGTGTGGAGGAGAGGAACCCTTCTACTAAGCGCCCTTGGACATAACAGCGACAGTCTCCCCAAATGCTGTGGTGTGAATTAAAATTTCTGACATAAATATAGGCTTCGAGGAACTCATAGAAAAACCTGTGAAATTCGTTTTTTTATTGATGGCCTTTCGGGGGGTGGTGTATAGAGAGGTAATTGTGTCCAGCTTATAAAAGCGTGCCACACCGATCGCAACTGCATCGAGGGGCCTTTTAAGCCGTTATTGCGAGCAAGCAACACCTTTATCTCCTCCTATGACCCCACCACCGGATGAGGGAAGGGCGTCGCTGCGTTCTTTTCGGTAAGTAGCGCGAGTTCATGTGTGAAGAGTCAACATGTGTTTCTTGGACGCACATCACCCTTGCATTGAACTTATGTAGGAATTCCTGAATGTCATCAGGATGCATAATTTTCCATTCTTTCCAGCGTGCTCGTGGACGCAGCGTCGTTCCTTGTGCGTCTGAGGCGCGGGAGTTTTGCTCGTTGTTTTCATCACCTCTTCTGAGGCAGTGGATAGTGCCCGCTAAGCGGTCATATTCGCGGTGTTTTTAGGTTCAATTACACGTGCAGTGGCCCTGGATCCAGCGGGGCCGGGGGTCCACTGGCCCGCCTTGGCCAGAGATGGGACAGCGCTGGCTGCGCAATCCCGGAAGGTAGGGGGGGTTATGGCGTGGCCACCGTTACACTCCGTGTGACTTAGGCGGCCGCCAAATGATGTGGTGCTGACTCCGATGCAACACATCGGTGAATGATAAACTAGACCGGTTGCGCATAGAGAAGCGTTTACGTGCCTGCTGCACTGATAGGTTAAGCTTGATTGTAATTTCGATTATTTGTTTTTTTTCCGCCGCGGAGAAGACCGGGAGCTTGCGGGGTGATCTCGGTCAAAGATATCACAGAGGGTGGTGAAAGCGCAAGTGTAAGATGAGTGCTCATTCGATGCACAGTTTGCAGACATGGTGCGCCCTCAGCAGTATCGCGAACCACTCCCGAACCCTAGCACGTGAAGCATCGGCGTGGATTCGGAATTGAGTCTGGCAGGTCACTTGTTTCAAAGGTTGTGATCACTTGTTTCGTGGGGATTTCCTTCTCCTCGCCCCTGATCGTTATTTTTTGGACTTTTACTACGTTCTGATCTTGCCATAGCCCGAGAATCTGACTTTCATTAAGATCGAGCAGGCCATCTTCAGAGGTAACACTGTGGATAGTGTCCAATGATTTGTGTGGGCACACTGAAACTGGAATGTCTCCAAAGGGAATGAATATGGACAACTTGCTGCGCTGAGCCTCACGAACTTCAAGAAGGTTCGGCGCTTCCAATCTTAGTTAATCTATAACCTGGACGTAGTGATTCTGTCAAAGATATTGGCGCAACAAAAGGAGATATTTTGCGAACTGTTTTGGTTTCGTGCTGACTGAATTAGATAATACTTTAGGGAAGGTTATTTCGGCTGCATGATAAGACTGAATATTTCATTAGGGTCGCCCCTTCTTGAAGGAGAGATAAGGAAGTGAAGGGAAATTGGATGAAATAAATAATAATATATTCGGCAGGGATGGCGGCCGCGGAGGACAGGAGGGGAACTATTGAATTCTGTGCACGCCAGCAATACCTCCCCACTATAATCAAATAGTTATACCCAAGACTAGATATTATGCACAAGGTTAACCTTTGCTGTCCGCAAAGTCGGAAGTTACCGGAAAATAAAACGAGAACCGGAAAAATTGAAAGTGAAATGGAAAGACAAAAATTAGATAGAGGGAGAGGAAAAGGCAACTACCGATTGGCCCCGGGTGGGCCCGTCCGGGGGTGCTATCTACGTGAAGCCGAGGCCAAAGGCGTGTGTTGCCCACCATCGCCTTTTCTCCAGACACGGCTAAGCCGCGCACGGCTCCACGCCGGGGGGCTGTCCGATCCTCATGTGCTCGAGTACGAGGTGGCACAATACACCAAACAACTGCTGACACCGATCCCTCAGTGGGGAAGTCACTAAGCAACTGCGGTGGGTGAAAAAGAGGTTTGCTGACCCGCACCGCGGGTCAGGCAGTTGATGGAGTTAGTTGAGGCAAACAATCGACATGTCATCGCATGACCAATCATGGCTGCACCCATGGTAGCCCTGGGAAAAGTGTCCATAGAGCAATTCACTGCGCGAGATCTGGCGAATTTCTTTTACGCCGTATAATAAAAAGTGCAAATACAGCACGGAGTAAGGTCTTTTATTAATTATACCCTGACACACTGCTCATTAAAACTTCAATAAAAAGAAGACGTGTGGTCATCACTTTTGCGTTACCATTGTTTTCCCTGTAGGGAACCGGAGACTATCGAACTTGGGTGTGTTGCACTTGTATTCTGTTTTCTTGGTTTCCTTTTTCGTAGCGGGAAGGCGTTAGATGGTTTTTCTTGTGCAATGCTTGAACAGAATTTATAGAAAGAGCTCGTCTTTGTATGGCCATTGCATTATATTCATTTCTTTTATTCGCTTGGTTTGTCATGCTGCACAATGTCCGGGTGAAATTAAATGAAAAGCATGAAGGCCAGTTTCATTTAATTAAAAAAAATATATCTCTAGGACGTGCAGTTCATGAGCCATCGTTCGTACTCGTAAGGTTGGTCACTTCTTAACTACACACTCCTAAGCACATTTTGGCGGACTGTCTCTGTAATAGGGCATGTCCGACGTAGACGGCAGGTATGCGCTGCTGACGCAGGAGTGCAGTACCTCTGTCCATCAACTTCTTCTTGATATGGTTGGCCCCAAGCACAAGTGACGGCTGCTGTAAAGTGTATGGGATTTCTCTCAACTGAAAACGGAGCAGGAATGCCCTTATGTCTCGTTATTATACTAAACCTGCATGGCATATGGTGGTACAAAACGGTGATGTGCCAGGCTGATATATATGTATGTTCGGTTAAATGTACTTCGAAACCACGCCTGTGCCTGAGTTCAAGTACAAAGGCCAAGCGAATTTTACTCCAATGGTTCCAATACGTCGAGAACCCTACACTCTAAGGATGAAAAAAATACTACAAAAAGTGTAACAGTGCAACCTGAGCTATAACCGCTCTTGATCGCTTTATTTATGTTTTTGTCTCTGTAAAAAATTGTCAACACAGACAACAAATGAAAAAATAAAAAGTGACACCTAATAAGTTAGAATTTCGGGCTGCTGTGCTGGGCGGCTGAAGTTCGACAACAACATCGGGCATTGGTTCTTGCTTTAGTGAACAGGCCCGAAAGCTTTCAAAATCGGAATCTATCAAATCAAATCAAGCAATCAAGCAAATCAAATTTATTTCCACATACATCTGACGCAACTGAACGGAGGGTCCTGACTGCCCGTAGGTATAGCAGGATCTAGTTCGTTAACTTATTTTCGCCTGAATGGTAATGAGAAGAATATTATATAATGATTCTTTTCTTTTCCATTGCCGCCATCAATGAGGTGATTGTTGCTCACCCTATAGGCGGCATACTTGCTGGTCTAACCCAATGTGAAAAGACTCGCTTTTCCAAAGCCCTAACTTTGAAGAAAGAAAGGAACTGGATGTTCCTTTGGACGGTCAACTGCCAAATAAAGGCTAGGAAAACTACTAACATCAAAGTTCTCCGCATTCGAGACGGATCTCACCGAACCAAAATAGACAAGAGCTCATTGTATAACCTATTGACGTAACAAATATGGCTTCCCTACTGATACCACATCATGTGAATTCTTTTTTAAGCGGGTTTCATTCCATCATTCATTTTAGCCCAAGGAGTCTTCGTAAGCACCTCGACGCAATCGACACTTTCCTCGCATCTCTAAGGAGTTCGTTTTAAATAATTGCCATTACTGAAACTTGGTTATCTCACGACGACAAAAATTTGTGTTGCTTCCCTAACTATAAATCTGAATACTGCAATAGAATAATGAAGTGTCGTGGTGGTCCGGCCATATATGTTTTTCCTAATATTGCTTATCGAAGAAAACACGACCTATCCTTAACCATTACTAATTGCGTATCCGTTTGCATTGAATTCAGTAACTGCTTTCTTGCTCAGGACAACAAGAATTTCATATTTGGCTGCATTTACCGTTCTGCTTCATCGTAAGTTAATGATATCTGTACCAATCTTGATCATATCTAACACACTATATCACTAGAAAATATAAATGCTGTTATGTTGTTATAAATGTTGTTATAAATGTTGTTATAAACGTGTTATGTTGTATAAATGTTGTTGGAAAAAGGGCACGGCAGCTGGGCTTGCGCACAGATGAATAATCCGCTTGTCTTCCTCGTGCAGTTCATCGCCAGCCTGCTGGTGATACCGGCGGGAAACCAACAACCGTGTCAACACTTCCAAGCCACCCATCTGCTTCTGCGCCAGAATGACAGTTGTTCGGCGCCTACGATACTACTATCTTCGGATGGTTTCCGTGAAGTACCATCGTCCACTCCTAGCGGCAGCAACAGTGCAGTCTACCAGTCGTGTGAAGCGGTGCTGCGGGCCACCTGGACTATAAAAGCTGTCAACGAGGCATCGCAACCCAAAGGGCACGGCAGCTGGGCTTGCGCACACATGAATAATCCGCTTGTCTTCCTCGTGCAGTTCATCGCCAGCCTGCTGGTGATACCGGCGGGAAACCAACAACCGTGTCAACACTTCCAAGCCGCCCATCTGTGCCAGAATGACAGTTGTTCGGCGCCTACGATACTACTATCTTCGGATGGTTTCCGTGAAGTACCATCGTCCACTCCTAGTGGCAGCAACAGTGCAGTCTACCAGTCGTGTGAAGCGGTGCTGCGGGCCACCTGGACTATAAAAGCTGTCAACGAGACATCTCAACACAAAGGGCACGGCAGCTGGGCTTGCGCACAGATGAACAATCCGCTTGTCTTCCTCGTGCAGGTAAGAAAGCGTTTTGGAAAATGCTTTCGTTCTAGCGAGCGTTGTCTTGTCGTGCTGCCGTGCCCTGCGGTACTTCTCGATACAATGTCTGACGTAGTGCACATCGTAGTGCCTTAGTCCTTGGAACTAAGGCTAGACGACCTCGAGAATCGCTCCAGAAGGTCGAATCTCATAGTCTATGGCATGTCAGAAGAAGAAGATGAAAACAACGAGTCCCTGGAGCGCTCTGTGAATAAAAAGGTTGTCAAAGATTCCTTGAAATTGGATGAAGTCGCGATCGAACGGATTCACAGGTTAGGTAGGCCGGAAGAAAACAAAACAAGGCCAATGATACTGAAGCTTCTAGATTTCAGGGACAAAGCAAAAATTTTGCGAAATTGTCACAAACTAAAGGGGACTGCGTTTGGCATCATTGAAGATTTTTCACCCCACGTTCGCGACATCAGAAGAAACTTGTGGAAATACGGCAAACCAAAAAAAAATTCCGGTGATAAAGTCTCTCTGGTTTACGACAAACTAAAGATAAACGGGGAGCAAATATTTTTGGGACGATGTAAAAAAAGACGTGTGCCTTGTTACAAGTGCTTCAAACCAAACAAAAAACCAGGACACAGAAGCACGAACCCTTCGCCCACGCCGCCAGCAACGTCCCAAATAACGTTCATGAACATAAATGTGCGTAGCATTGTCAACAAGCTCGGTCACCTTGAATCATTACTAGTGGGTTTCGAGCCGGACTTCTTAGCCATTACGGAAACCTGGCTAACAAAAGACATTAACAATTTTGAAATAACTCCCCCAAACTACGCTATAATTCGTAAGGACAGACCGACACGTGGTGGAGGCGTGGCTTTGTGAATAAAATATAAAGTCCCTGTCCTTACAATGCCTGAAGTTGAAGGGGTGGAAGCGATTTTTTGCAAACTTTGTTTTTCTAGTGGCGATATCATAGTGGGATGCGTTTATCTCAGCCCTTGTTCTGATTCAGACATATTTGAATTATTAGGTACTTATATACAACGTCATGTTAAGAGCACCAGACTAATACTTCTGGGGGACTTCAATCTTCCTGATATCGACTGGAGTACACTGCAACATCATTCACCTTGCGCGGAAATTCTTTTCGATATGATGCTTTCTTTCAACCTCACGCAGACCGTAACAGAACCTACCCGTGTAGAAGGAACTAGCTCTAACATATTAGATTTAGTGTTTTTGAGCAATCATTTCCCTTATCATGACGCGAATGTAGAAGTACTTGAAGGTCTGTCTGACCACAAACTATTAATGTGTTCCGTCCCGTTTCATTACACTACACCCTCATCCCGAACAATAACATTTCCTGACTACAGCCGAGCTGACGACACTAGCATACTTGACACATTATCTGAAGAGCTATCATTGTTCCATCAACTCTCAGATGACACTAATACCGATATGGAAATTCTATGGCATAGGTTTAAAAATGTTCTATCATATTGTATTACTAATTTCGTTCCTACTAAGACTAAAATAACGCGAAAGAATAATCCTTGGATTACTCGAACTGTAATTCATGCCAAACGGAAGGTCCGGAGACTGAAAAAAACGCAACGACGCCGCCAATCACAACGAACAGCCGAAAAATTAGCATTAGCCACTAACGATTTAAAATCGAAAATCAAAATAGCTAAAGCTTTCTATTTTTCAAATACGCTAACAAACTTCCTAAAAGATTCTCCCCAGAAGTTCTGGCATTACTTAAATCCTAAAGTACACAATGACAGTCATCCGTCCTCGGAGGAAAATCGAAATAATGCAACCACACTAAATAACTACTTTTGTTCCATTTTTACTACAGACGATGGAAATGCACCCCGCAATAGCCCCTGCACCGGAAAGCAACTAGGGCCCCTTACTGTGACTGAAACTGGAGTCTTAAACCTACTGCTAAATTTAGACACTAAAAAAGGATCGGGGCCTGATAACATTTCTAACACATTCCTGCGCAGATATGCCGAGTGGATTGCGAAGTTTTTAGTAATACTCTTTAACAAATCCCTGTCATCCTGCACCCTTCCTAAAGAATGGAAAACAGCGAAAATAACACCAATACATAAATCAGGAAGCAAATCAGATCCTTCAAACTTCAGACCAATCTCGCTAACCAGCACAATATGCAAGCTACTTGAACACATCATCTTAAAGCACATAACAACCTATCTAGAAGATAACCAAATTCTAACGCCTTTCCAGCATGGCTTTCGAAAGCGACTTTCTACCGTTACTCAACTAATTGAACTCGTGCATGACGTAACCACCTCTATTGATTACCAGAAACAAATTGACCTTATTTTCCTAGACTTTTCGAAAGCCTTCGACCGTGTGTCACACCCAAAACTTATTAGGAAGCTTGAACTAACTTTAGGAACTGGCCCAATTTTAGACTGGATTACTGATTACCTCACTAACCGTACTCAGTTTGTCGAAATTAACAACGAGAAATCCGTAACAGCTGATGTCACATCAGGTATACCACAAGGAAGCGTCTTAGCCCCAGTGTTATTCCTAATTTTAATAAACGACCTTCCTGCTAACATATTTAACAACATTAGACTTTTTGCCGATGACTGCGTGCTATATCAGGAAATTAACTCTGTCGCCGACCATATAGCTTTAAATAACGCCATAGCATCAGTAACCAAATGGTGTGAAGATTGGCAGATGAATATTAACGTTAATAAATCTGTTGTATTATCTGTAACTAGGAAAAACCATAGATCACTCTTTCAGTACACACTAAACAACGTCCCTCTCGCTTCTGTGTGTGAATACAAATACTTAGGCATAATACTAACCTCTGACCTCAGATGGAATGCTCACGTTAACAAAGTCACGGCAACCGCACTAAAACAGTTATTTTTCATTAATAGACGCCTCAGACTAGCACCATCTGATATAAAGTTACTAGCATATAAAACATTTGTCAGACCGGTACTAGAGTATGCAAACGTAGTTTGGTTTCCTTTCACTAACAAGCTGATCAAAAAACTTGAAGGCGTTCAGAGAAAGGCACTCAGATACATTTTTAACAAACATAGGCTATCAGACTCACCGACAGAACTACTCAAACAAGCCGGGATGCTAACCCTCCAAAACAGAGCAAAACTAGCGCGCCTTAAAACCATTTACCAACTCATAAATAATCAACTAAATCTGGATACCTCACGATACATAACGAAATCTCAAACGAGGAAAACACGTCATAACCCCCCACACACACTAAACGAGTATTCATTCCGCACTGACACTTTCAGGTACTCATTCTTTCCACAGACTATACGCGATTGGAACGCTTTGAACGTGGGCTCTGTTAATAGTTCATCACTAACTGCTTTTATCACGCTTGTTGAAAACGATCTACTTACATCTCAGTAATTATTTTTGTTTACTGTCAGTATCACTTGGTTACTACCTTTGTTTTGCATTTTAACACATTAATCTGCCCAACCCAAATCTTGCAGCGTGAACCTGATTGTATATTTTTTTACTGCTACTGATGTATAAGTTTATTCTGTATATTAATGTGTATTTCCAAACCGTTATTATTGTCATGTTTGTATGTCAGTGTACTTTTTTTAATGCCCTTTCTGTTACGATCCCTGACGGGATTGACAGTATTGAATAAATAAATAAATAAATAAATAAATAAATAAATAAATAAATAATGGGTGATGTAAATATTATTTTCTCGATGAAACATCACCCATGTGTATTCACTATACGAGTTTGTTCCATAGCTAGGGGGATGTTTGTTTAATTGACAAACCCAGACCCGAAGCTTCTAACGGCGCAGGTACACTTATTCATCATGCTCTTTCTATACGGCTAAAGAAATGCCTTTCTAAATTTAATATCATCTCTTCACGCCAGTTTGGTTTTCGCCAAAGATATTCCACTGAGCTCGCACCCATTTATCTTACTGACCAACTAAAAAAAATCAATCGACGAAAGATTTCTCGCCGCCTAAGTTTTTTTTGTTTTAGCGCAAGCATTTGGTAGCATAAAACATAATATCCTTTTCTCTAAGCTCGAAGCAATTCGCATTTGTGGGTCTGCTCTCTCACTATTAAAAAGCAATTTATACAAGAGAGTTCAAGGTCTTTCTATTTGCAATGCTTATTCTCGGCAGTGAATTACTGACATTGGTGTGCCCCAGGGATCTCTCCTAGGGCAACTTCTGCTTTTTTATATTAACGATTTATCTAACTGTCTTTCTTCCCCACAATGCATTCTGTACGCAGATGACAGCTTATTAACTTCTGATAAAGATACCTCATCCTACGGTAATAAGTTAAATGCTGACTTAGAAAACATCTTAAGGAGGTGTAATGTTAACATATTATCTATTAATGCGACTAAGACCAAATTTCTTGTATTCTCTTCACATCAGCGAAACATACCATCCATTCCACCTACCACTCTTGGTCTTCATCGCCTTCCTCTAAGATTGTGTTCATCTTTTCTTGGTATTCAACTTGATTGTCATTTGAAATATCACAGTCATACTGCTCACATAAAAAAGGTGGCTTATGATATACGCATCTTAATTAAAACTCGCCCTTGATTTACACGTACCACGTTACTCTCACGTTACCAATATTTTGTACACTCTCACATCACTTACGGCATAATCTGTTAGGGACACACAAATAATACTCACATTGCGTCTCTTCAGACAGTACAGAACCAAGCCATAATAATAATTACCTACAGTCCGCACTTTTCTAATGCCACTTCCCTTCTACACGAGAATAACATCCTCACCATTTCTGGACTCAATAAATACAACCTAAGTATTTTTTTCTACGGATTAGTAAATAATGAGCTACCGTCGATTGCACTTTCACCATCTAACCTGATGATTATTACTACCACCGGAATTGCGTTGAATACCAATTTTCTGCTACCACGTATCCGCACTAAATATGATAAGCAGACTGGAGAATTCAATTCCATATCAATATGGAACACTCTTCCTCTACAAATAAAAAACGCAACATCATCACAAGTTAAAAGAGAGCTAAAAATGTTTTTATTGCCAGATTACCGAAAAGGATTACTGTATTCGGTCTTCGCTGTTTTTGTTTTCTTATTTTTTCGCTTGTTCTAAATCAACTGTCATATTTTTCTCCCGCACAATTTTTCCTGCTACCAGGAGATATGCTAAGCCATGTTATTATTTGTAATCAATCCTGTATTCTGCTCTGTAACCATTTTTTTTATGCTTCTATACCTCGTTATTACATGCTACTGTTGCTTTGAGATGTTAACTATAATAACTGTTTTTGTGCCGAAGCTCCCGATACAGGCTTCGACTATGGGACCTCCTTATGTGTACCAAATACTTGTAATGTGACCCAACTTATATTAATAAATTCTGGTTCTGAAATTCTGATTCTAAACTTCCTAGTTCTTTTCCTCCTATGTGAATAAACGTTTTTGCTATAGAAACACATCAACACTCTCCTAGCCCATTAATTTTGTTCCGCATTTCTCAGTCGTTCTTCATAATCAATTAAAACGTGAGCTTCCCTCACTTCAAAACGAGTCCAGCCCGTATCACCCTGCACAGCTTCATTTGTAGTCTTCCCCTGAGTGCCCAATGCGAGGCGTCCAGTTAACCAATGGTTCCCATCGAGTTCTGTTGGTACCCCCGATTTCAAGCAAACAACCGCATTTCCAAAAGTAAGTGCTGGAACCACTGCACCTTACCACATACCCTGGAGCACCTCGAACCTATTGTATTCCCAGAGCACTCTGTGTTTCATTATGGCAGCATTTCACTTCCCGTTTATTGTTATTGACTTTTTCCTGTGTTTCCATATATCTATCTCCTTCGTGTACCTATATACAGAGGTAATTTTATTGTTTTCCCTTGGTATTTCCTCGCCCTGTATTACCACTGTCTGTTCACTGCTTTCATTGAATACCATACCACCTGATTTTCTAACACCAAATTTCGAACCTAAATTCTCTCCTTCCTAACCACAGATATTAGCCTGACGTTCCAAATCACATTGGTCTTTAGCTACCAACACAATGTCGTCCGCATCAAATAAGCCTGGAAGCCACTGCTCTACTACGGTACCCGCGTGTTTGTATGATATATTAAACCCGATATTCCTTCGTTCGAGCGCCCTTTCCATCCTAACCATGTACGTCATAAACAGCAGTGGGGATAAAGCGCACCCCTGGCTCACCCCCTTGTAATGTCACCCGTTGTTATGTAACGGCTGTGTTTGGTGCGAGAAGGACGGCGTATCTGTGGAGTCTTGTGTGCCTCTACTAGCACTGTGAGGGTGTTGTATACACCAAGGTGGAGGAGACGCTGTGTGCTGGTGGACTCTGGCACTCCCATTGCCACCCTGTAGGCTGAGCGGATGATGCCATTTACCGCCGCTTCGTCTTCGCGGCGGAGGTGGTAATAAGGGTTTCTGTAGACGATCCTACTAATGAGGTAGGCTTGTGTGAGGTGGCAGAGGTCGGTCTCCCGCATACCCCTGCGGTGAGTGGCAATGTGGGGAATAGGCTGTTGATTTGGTGGGCTGTGATTATGAAGCGTTGAATGGCTTCTAACTTCATCCTGCGACAACTGCGCCTAATTTGCGTGCCCGTGCTCTCGGGATGCTTTCTGTCGTTCAGCGATCACTTTTCGTATCTCCCTGTTCCACCAGCCTCTTGGTTTATTTTTTCCGTTTCCAACGAACACGTTGTTTCTTTTTCCGTATTTCTGTCGTTATTACTCACTGTATACCCTCTCTTTACTTAGCTATTTGCCAAGTTCTTCCTGGACTCTAGTGTCTATATTTCTTATCTGTTCCGCGTTAAAATTGGGACTGTCCATTTTACACTTCCTGCTCACTTTCCCAACTACATATCCATTCTCAAAATGATGCATTTATGGTCATTCCCTATGCTGCTATACCCTTCCTCGTCAATGACCATTTCTCTCAACTTCTCATAAATTCCTTCTGTCATCAGACAGTAATCAATGGTCGATTGTAGGTTTCCCACTTCCCACGTGATCTGCACTTCACGCTTAGGGCCTGTATTCAGGATAACAAGGTTATGTTGCTCACAAAGGTCTAGCATTGAATTCCCGTTGTTGTCCGTGTAGCCATCTAAATTCTGTATGTGGGCATTCAGGTCACCTAATAGCACAATTTCGGCATCATTCCTGAAAACCTTAATATCAGCACTTATGCATTCCGCTAACTTTTTATTCTTCCCTGTGCAAAATTTTCCGGTGCACAAATAGGTAACGCACCGCGAAGTTGTTTTTCTCACTCATTATACCTGATAACCAAAGATGCTCTTGACATTTTCATTTTGCTCTGTTTCATTTGGCTCCCTGATGGGAGATAAATTTCTAGAAACATTAACATTCTAGAAACTTTCGATACATGTAGATGCGTCCTGCGCTGAGCGTTAACATTTGTGGACGGACGGTAACGGTGACATTTCGTGGACGGTAAGCGCTCTCCGATAAAAGATAAACCAGTTCACGTGTCAATATGAACAATAATAATCGGGCCCCTCGGTTAACCCGCTTTCTTCAAGTTTATTACATAACGAGGGTCTCGAATCCGGCAACATTGATGCCTTCAGGAAGCATGGGTGGTTTATTGAGGGGTTGCCTTCACCCAAAAATATTTTCTCTGGACGGCTGCTGAAGAATGGATGTTCCACATCCGCCGCCAAGGTCTGAGTGGCGGCGCTCACTAACACTCCCAGGGTTCTACTAGGAAACTTAAATACCTAAGAAAGTGAATGGGAAAACGGCGCCGTGGTAGTTCAATCGCTAGAGCATCGCACGTGAAATTCGCAGGTTGTGGGATCGTTCCCCACCACCGGCAAGTTGTTTTTTCACGCACTTTCATTTCCATTATTTATCATGATGGATGACAGCGTGGACGACAACGATGATAACAATGACGAAGACAACGAGGAGGACAACGGATGGTCCTTTTTCAGCAAGCGGAAACCAAACAGAAAAGTCAAGCCCGAACAGCTTCGCCTCGAGCGGGTAAGTGGACCTCATTTTGCACTCTCGATCAGGCCACTTAACAAGGTACACGTCCATGACATACCTAAGCAGGCTATAACAGCAGCACTAGAGATGACGGCAAGAAGTTGGGAACTTGCAGAATTATCAATTTTCCGCTACGACCCTGCAGCGAACTGCATAAAGGTTACTGTCAGGGATGAAGAACACGCGAAGAGGCTTGCGGCGCTGACACGATTAGCTGAGAAAATGAGCGGTCGCGTTCGTACGTATGAAGTGATAATTGAAAGAACGCCAACACAGAAGGTGGGGAACAGCCGGGGGGTCATCAAGGTGCGTCCCGGCCAGACCATTGAATATATCAAGGATCACTTGAGATGCGAGACGGCAACTATCCCAGAGGCACGTCTGCTCGGGAAGACAAACATGCTGCTGCTAACATTTAATACGGAATCTCCCCCAAACAGGCTCGTGTTCGATTATGAGATCACAAGGGTGCATGAGTACAGACCGAAGGTTATAGCTTGCTACAATTGTCACGGCTTGGGACACATTGCCAAGTATTGCCCTTCAGATGAAGTGTGTAAACAGTGTGGTAGAAAACACCCTGAAGACAACGAATGCGATGAAGAGCTATTCTGTGTCGCATGCCAGAAACAGGGCCACATATCGCTAAACTAAGCATGTCCTAGCCGTGCACCGAAAGACATTAAGAAAGTCGTGCAGAACATAGAAGAAGGTCAGAGGACAGTGACCTGGTCTGAAAAAGTACTGGCGGGAACATCCACACAACCCACGCTATCCGCTCACTATGAGCAACAAATAAAAGAACTAAGAAAAAAAGAAAATCAGCAGTTGAGAGCAATGCTGCAGCAAATACTCGCACGACTACCACCAGAGCAACGAGATACGCAACCACCGCCAACGCCACGGCAACGTGAATCAGAGACGCCGGCAGACCGAGAAAAACGCACGCGTTCTAACAGTCGGGTCGGGCGATCAATTAGTCGGAAAACCACGGCAAACTCTAGAAAGCTGCAACACGCAGGACCTGCACAGACCCAGCAGAACCAGGCACCGTCAGTGCCAAAACCACTAACAGCCCAAGACTCGGCGTATGCGCAGATGCTGAGCATCCTAAGGCAGGAAAGACACACTGAGACCCAGCGCCTCGAAAAGAACCTACGGGAGGAATTTCAGACAGTAACGAATGCAATACAAACTCAGATGCAGGCGATATTCGCGGAAATTCAGAGAAATATTCAGAAACAACATGACGAACCTAAAAGGCGCAAGCCAGCAGATGAAAGATGACGGCACGGCCTATATGCATCCAATGGAACTGTCGAAGTTTTACGCAGAATGGATCCACACTAAGACGGCAAATTGAAAAATTCAAACCCCTTGTTGTGCTTCTACAGGAGACAAGGGGACAATGCACTATTCGAGGTTACCGAACCTTTCAGCAGGCTACGATACGACACCAGGGCAAAGGAAACCAACAAGCGCAAGGCCAAGCTGCTCTTTTAGTAAGACATGACTGCACCGCAACCCAACTGCAGATACCAGATTTGTGTAATGATTTTAGAGAAATTGTGGCAGTAAAGCTATGTCCACGCGGCCACCGGCCAATGGTTGCAGTCTCCACGTACTACAGACCCCTAACGGGCAAGCACCGGAATGACTCCTACCAATGGCTCAGTAAGGTGCAGGCACAAGCCGGAGGCCTTCCCATTCTAGTGGGGGGCGATTTTAACGCCAAGCACCAAACATGGGGCTACGCCAAAGCTGACCCGAGAGGACGCATACTGCACGATGCAATAGAAATGTCAACTCTGGACATATGCAACACACCAGAAACACCAACCCGCATAGGGCTGCACGCGCGACAACAGGACACAACGCCCGATCTGACACTAGCCACTCCAGGGCTCATAAGGCAATGGAACGTAGAATCGACGACATGGGGAAGCGACCATTTACCAATAATTATCACGCTCAATCGCAAAAAGATCCGAGAGAGGAGAGAAACGGTGCTTTTTGACTGGAAAAAATTTAGAATGGCTACCGGGGACTCTTTTGCGGACTTTGAACAATTCAGCGCTATGGTAGCGGAGGCACGGCCGGAGGCCAGGGAAACTATCCCATGCGATGACACTGCAACTCACATGGATGTGCACCTTGCAAATCTATGGCGGAAGGTCAACCGCCTCACACAGCAATACCGGTATAAAGGAAAGCGTCACAAAGATCTAATGCGCCTTAAACATCAATACCGACTCATCAAGGAATACCAACAACAACTCGAAGCAGACACGTGGCACAATACGTGCGCGAAGCTTGGCCGGGAACCCGGCCTAAAAAGGCTATGGCAGATTTTAAGGAGCCTGCTTGGGAGCAGAAAAGCCGCACCTCCTCTCGCGGAGCTCTTTTTGCGAGATGAGCCTGCCGTGCTGGAGGACCGCGTCATCCACACTTTCTTCCCACATGCTGCCGAGGCGCCTCCAGAACCGCTGCCTTCTGCAACGATAAACAACGCGAAAGAGGAGCTAGACACGCCCTTTACGCTGGGTGAACTCGTAGCAGCCCTTGCACAAGGCAAAACGAAATCAGCTCCCGGGCACGATGGAGTGACTTGGCAAGAACTTCGAAACCTCAGCAATGTAGCTCAAGAACAGCTCTTAACAATTATCAATGAATCCTGGGAATCCGGACTAGTGCCAGATTCACTAAAACTATCTCTCATCTACCCCATACCGAAGCCGGGCAAAGACCACACGAAACCAGCTAACCTACGCCCCATAGCTCTAACGTCAAGTGTCTGCAAATTGATAGAAAGAATGCTACACACAAGAATGCAGCACTACATCGAATATGTACAACCGGGTTTGCATCCTGCGCAGGCAGGTTTTCGGCCGAACATGGGCACACATGACTGCCTCTGGTTGCTCCGCAGAGTGATCAACCGTAAGTCTCGCAAACAGATGCCGACTATATTCTTGCAGTCGATATGCGTAAAGCATTCGATAACGTGAAACAAGAGGCCATCTTACAGGAACTGGCAACCAGGTACCCTAGCCAAAGAACATACAATTGGATACGTAGCTTCCTCCAAAGCAGACCAATCCAGCTCCATGGCAAGGCACCGGGATGGAGTCCGAAGACCTATTACTTGGATAGGGGAGTGTCCCAGGGCTCCATCCTCGGACCTATGCTATTCAATCTGGCCATGACACGTGTGGCAGAAAGTCTTGAGCGAGACACTTCAGCCCGTTTTACTATTTACGCCGACGATATAACAATATGGACGGAAGCGGCGGATTATTGCGACATACAGAGCATGCAAACTGAGCTGCAAGCAGCGATCCTGAGCCTTAGCAACACTTTAGATAACCTGGGACTGCAACTCTCGCCAGAGAAGGCAGAATTGATCAGCGTAGACGGAAAGAAAGCGACCAATGTAAACAAGCAGATCACTTTACACATCGGCCAAAGCGATATTACGTCGGCCAATGGACAAATTAGGATTCTTGGAGCACAGATTGCTAGCTGCAACAGCCCCCAGCTATGGATTCGCACACTAAAGCAAAAATGGAGACCGCTGTTGCACATGGTTAGACGAATATCGAGTAAGTATGGCGGAGCGCGTCGAAAGCGTGCCAAACGCTTGCAAAAGCGGTCGCGGTTGGAAGGATTCTTTACGGGGCACCCTTGTACGAATTCTCTGAACGAGACCTCGGCGACATCGAAAAGTTACACAGGGCCACGCTCCGTACGATCACTGGGCTACCAAAGCACACGAGGAACGAGGACCTGCTCAAGCTCGTAGCGATTCCACCCATACGGGACATAATCAGTGAAGCACGAATTCGAATGCGATCCCGGTTGGAAAACACGACCCAAGGAAAACAGATCATGGCATGGGATAAACAAGTCCATGCGAAGCCAGAGCCCGCGGAAGCGACCATAACGCCACCATGGGAAGCACCACTGGGCATACGGAGGCAACAACGCCCTATCGCCAGACGAAACGCGGAAGCTAGAAAAATATTTGAAAAGAGATTGGGATTAAGCACGCCGCAGCACACCACTGACATCTACACGGACGCTGCAATCACAAACGACATAGCAAGCATGGCCTGGGTTAGCACATCTGCACCCCAACACAATGGCTATCACACATGTCAGCTTCCTGGGGGTGCAACCTTGCACGCTGAGCTCTTAGCTATATGGGGAGCGGTCAACACCATTCCCATTGACATGGGAGACATTGTAGAGCAGAGTGTGCGAAATAATTATCGGATCCTTACTGATTCGTACGAAGCAGTGGCCGAATTAACGGGGCCTACGACAGATGATGCGGTGGCCAACGACACGAGAAAAAAGCTAAAGAGAATACAGGACAATGGGACAAATGTTGAAATCCTATGGACACCGGGGCACACCGGCACGGATGGGGGAAACGCAGCCGCTCACGCAGCTGCCGCGCAAGCGGGTGGGCTTGGTTACGCGTACAGCTCCCCACACTCCATTTCCTCGCCAAACCCCGTGGACCAAAATCCATACCTAAAGATATTGGCTGCAGGCTCTCCTAGCAGAGCACTGATGCATTACATTCGTACTAAAATAAAAGCAGACAGTAAACGAAGATTATTAGAAGCTACACCAGTACATTTGTTTGACGACAAGGGCGGGCTTACCCGCACGGAAGAGGTTTTCTTGAATAAGGTTATGGCCAACGCTGCATACACACCACACATACTTGAGAAATGGCACCAACCCAGACAAGCTACGATTGCGAAGACTTACACCCGATGTACACATTGCCAGGAGTCATGCAGAGCAGACTTGCAACACCTTATTTGGAGCTGTGCAGCTTTTTCACAAGGGAGATCCAGCATTCAGCATCTACTACACGGAGACATTAGAACACTAGGAATTACAATGCAAACTAACCCTGAAGCACAGAAAGCCATTGCGACATATGGCAGACAAAGTGGCCTGTTTCGAGCAGTGTAGAGGGGGTCGATCAGCCCATGTGAGAGCGGCGGAACTGAACATGCACCTGAGCCTGCATAAAGCGGAAGATCCCAGACTGAGATGAAGTGTTTCAGCCAACAGTCTGGGTACCCACATTCCCTTCCCTCCGAATCCCCATCAGCGGCCTAGAGCCGTCCCCTTCCTTAAAATAAAGGCTTTATTCATTCATACGACTAACGATGGCAGCGGACGGGCATACCAACGCTACGTTCGTCACAGTAGCGGAAAGTAGAAGGCCTTCTTTCTCAGCCAGGTAGCCTGTTTTTATAGCCACCGTTGGTGACGCATACCTCCGCTGACGTGGCGGTGGCGCTATGTTTTATCGACCATGCAGTCCAGCGTGCAGCTGTGTTATGCGGGGCGAGATGATAAGAAGACGGAGGGTGCGCAGAAGTATGCGCGGAGTGTGTCGCCACAATGCCTTCAGGTAGCATGGGGGGGTTTATTGACCGGTTGCCTTCACCCAAAAATATCATTTTCTCGTGACGCCTGCGGAAGAGAGGATGTTCAACATCCGCCGCCAAGGTCTGTGAGTGGCGGCGCTGACTAACACTCCCAGGGTTCTACCAGGAAACATTTTTACCCAAGAAAGGGGATGGGGAAACGGCGCCGCGGCAGCTCAATTGGTAGAGCATCGCACGCGAAATGCGAAGGTTGTTCGATCGTTCGTTGTTTCGAAGGTTGTTCGAATGCGATCGTTCCCCACCTGCGGCAAGTTGCTTTTTCATCCACTTTCATTTCCATTAACTTATCATTTCTCCATTTCAATTATTAAGCACAAGTAATCTTCCCTATGTTGTTCTTGGCGTCAGTGTTTGTTGGGCTCTTATGATATGAGTAATAAAATTCAGGCCCCTTGGTTAACCCCGCTTCTTCTCGTTTACTAGGTGTGTACAAGGTATTCATAAGTTAACGTAATACTGACCAAGAGAGCCCTAAACAAATGGCTTCAAAAAATATTCCCTTTGATGTAAAAATATGTTATATTGCTTTCGGTAGATTGCTAAGAACATTAGGTTGCATATTGTTCGATCATGCTTAAATATGAAAAACCTGAAAGTGCTGAAGTTTTACATAAATTTTTAATTCCATAGCATGGACGAATAACTTATGCGCAGAGGAATGTGACTGCAGAACAAGGTAAATTGCACATATGTAAAACAAGGTAAAAGTTGCACATATGTTGCAAATAATAAGTAAGATATTGTTTTTTTCTTCTGATTCCTACTTTGCACAATGCGCATGTTTACTACATATTCTGCTGCACTAGACCTCTTACTTCTTCACAATACCATGACCGCTGACTTGTTAGCCATTCTGCACGAACTTACATTGTCAGGGGAGCAAGGACTTCTCAATGCAAGTCTCCACAGTTCAGATACACGTCGGCCAATGTGTATTCCACCAAGTACCTCACAAGCTGGAGCAACATTTCTCTACCACCTGTGGCTCCGGCGTGGAATTCACACTTGCGTATTTCTTCCGCACTGGAATTGCGACCGTCCTGCTTGCGGCAACCGCGGCTTCAAGAAGACTGTCAATAGTTAGTTGTCTGGAAGTGCTCGCGACTGTGTATGAACAAAATTGCTCTCGATGGTGCTGGGCAAGCTATAGCTTTTGTCCTCTAGTGGAGGATGGAGTCCTAAACACCATATGGCAGAGACCGTGTTCGAAACATTAGGCTTTGAACGCATTGCTGCAAAATTAAAGTGACATGTGGATTGAGCGACCGACTGTGAGAGATGTGACACGTTGGATCACGTTTATGTGTAAATTTGTAATCTCTTTTATGCCTTTCTTCCTCCTGTCCTTTTCGTTTACCCCGTTCAGCAACACAGGGTAGCCAGCCGCTACGTACACTGGCTAACCTGCCAGTGATTATCGCTTTCTTTTCTTCCTCCTACCCCATAGTTGATATGCGCACTTACTTGAGGAAGAAATGCGGAAAGGGAATACGTGATGATTCTCTCAAATGTGAGATAATGCTGAAGACGCAGTCAATAAGACCAGGACTGGGGAATGGGCAGAAGTCAGTCGCATTTTGCGCTGATTTCGCACATGCCATTCTCCAGCTAAAGTAATGAAAAACGGCCAGTATAGCATAAATGTTGTACGACACGCCTAATTGTTATTAATAACATAAAATGTCATCAAAGCTTTTAGATAATTGCAGAAACCCTAAATAGGCCTTTCTACACTGCGTTGGCTTGCTCTTCAATTACCCATACAGACGGCCCTTAAAAGCGAGACGTCCGTCATTTGCCTTCGGGCGCCATAGGGTTTTCATTCTTTGATGTGCCTGCAAATAAAGAAAGATTCTTCGTAAGTAGCTTTGTGCCCCGACAGAGTAGTGCAACGGAGAACGCAGTAAACGTTTTTTGAAGCTCAGCCAGACAAATGCACACTTCAAATCTCCAAGCAAAAGGGATCCCAAATGCAATACTCGTTTTTTTTTTAACCGACAAAGTGACATCATAAAGCGGGCAGTCGTGGTCTGGAATTAGCCCGCGTGTTTTTTGCGCTTGCGTGCATGAGCACACGCCTAATTTTGTGCATCTTATATAGTAGGGCATTTTTTTATTCAAAGACATCACGCGAGTTTGATTGACTACATAAGTTAGGACAATACTAGCTAAGAAAAAACACAGTCGTCGTGTTCTTGATAAAAAAGAAAGATTACAAGGTCCATTTGCTTAGAGCGCAAATTTATTTGTGTCTCTTCTCGAGTGCTGCACCAGAACCGCAGTAGCTTTAGGTTTAAAAGTTTTAGGGTGTTTCGAACATCCACCACCTCTTCGGCACACTACAACTCTTCAATAAGCTGAAATGCTCGTTTATTCACCTGCAACATATAAGTTGATCTTGAAATGCTCATTTCATAAGTTTTCGGCCTCCGACAATATTGGGCCTTCGCCTCCCCTCGCATGCCCTCCTGCACAAAGTTTGCTGCGTGCTGTTCAAGCACGAAGGTCAATTCCCTCGATGCTGCTGCCGCGCTTCCTCACTCTGGCATTTCACCAGCGAGTCGCCGCGGTCATCAAATGAAATGTGTTCCGGTTTCTTTGAATACGCGGGACCCCATACTGTTTAATTTAGTTAGTGTGGCAATGTTTACAAGTTTGTACGGCCGATGAAACTACTATCCTTACTTTGTATAGCTGTCCACTAATTTGCAATCGCACGGGATGCTTGGCATTTTGGGCGAAGCTGCGGCTTTTTGCTACTACCAGTGTGTAATTGTAAATTGCGAAAATGTAGAAATGAAATGAGTTAGGCAGGAACCCGGGTTAAACTAATGGGCATTCAAACATGACAAACACGGAAATACAAGTATGAAATTGTAGAATACCGTAAAGGAAGCTAAATTTTCTTTTCAGATTGTTTGAGAATGTATGACTTTAAAAGCCTACGGCATTATCAGCTTCTTTGCAGATAATGTGAAGTTGCATTAGATGTGAAAATTGCGTCACTGATATGTGTTTGGACATAAACTCTCCTTATTTTTTTAATATGTGAACTCAACTGCATTTGGTAGGTAAAACCCCATAATTTAGTAAATGTATTAACCTATTTATTATATAAATGAAATTGGCTGCGATGTTCGATGACGAACATATAGAATATTTTATCACAGACTCCGCCACAATAGCGACAAGTGCAGACACTAACCTGTTACTTTTCATCATCGCCTGGTATGCTTGAAGCTACCATGTGTCCTGCACTGCATCCGGCAGCGGCCATTCCTAGTCCAACTGATACCACCAGCGGTGCAAAGGGACCAGCAAGCACAGCTGCTGGAGCTAATACTGCGGCCGCTATGCTCGTCCCGAGCTGGGCAGCCCTTCTGTCCTTGTCACTAATGGTTCCCATCTTGCTGGCGCCGACTCGCACTGCGTCGCTCCTCTTTAAGGTAACCTCTCTTTCGAAACATACAAAAGGAATCAAAATAGACTGTTACGCCATGCAAACGTCGGAAGGCACTTATGGGCCCTTGCGTACTACAAGTCAGCCTATAGCTGAAAGAAAAACTCTTGGTTATCTAAAATATTTGTGCAAAGGCAGGTGCACAATGGCGCTTGTTCTTTTGACGTGGATACTTTCACCGAGACAATATTGTCATTCGAGATTGCTGGCTAGTGGTTAGCGATCCTGCGCTACCGCGGTTTGAGGTCGTACACTAAGTCACGGCTTACGCTATCGCTATGTTTACATTGGAAAGGATAACGCCCACCGAACAAACTTTCGGGGCCCGAAGTCATTTATGTTGAATGAAAGTAGCTATACAGTGGTGGTTATCAGGCGCCGCGAGAAATCCGTCAAGCAAATACACGCCACACAAACTCCAGCTTCTCGTGTGTCCGTGTATGTAGCAACGCTAAATTATGCGCAGCGTCCTCTTTTTCTGGTGTTTGGGGCAGCCATCGACAGACATGTACTAGTAACGAGCAATAGATGAGTATCAGCGGTATATCGCGCTTCTCAACTAAATCGATAAGCGAACAGCGCAGGAGGTGCGGTGAAGACAAGTCTTTGAAACACCCCAACAGGCGCCGCAAGTACAATGAGAAGGCTGCAGCTGGTGCAGAGTGTAGCGGTGCGGCTGGCACTCTCGCTACGTAGCCATAAATATTCTGGTCTATACTATTGGTTACCAATTTACCCAAAGTGAAACTAGCTGCAGTCGGCCTTTATCACGAAACTTCGGCTCCGGAGATGCAATATATATACAAGGCGATGAAGCAATTATTTTCCACCGAAACTTTCCTGGCCTCTTCCCAGGGGCTTGGACGTTCGTTGTCGCTTTGTTGTGATGACAAATATACGGGCACTACAGGCGGATTTTCTCTTTCAGCGCGACGTTCCGTACACATTTATTTGTTCACCCACATCGTATACTCAAGCTATATGCAATACTATTCAACCTCCAAAGTTGCTCAATCCAAGTCTGTTGTTCATTGAATTATTCGTAAGACTTTTTTTAGAGTAGCAGCACGCGCAAAAACATGAATTCCCCTCACAACACACGTCCGTTATCTTCACCCAGTAATTTTATCATATACCTTCTCAGATTGTTACAGCTTGGAAAGCAATTTCAGTTCTCACAGTCTGAAGGTGATGTCATTCAACTAGCGCCGCCCTCTAAAGGCTGCGCAGTGGCTTCCTGTGCTGTGAGTGCCGTGTTAAAGATTTTGACAAATATTCTGCCAAACCGGCGAACAGTCGCACGGCGTGTAATTGCAGCGCTATTCGAGAATTCCAGCGTAGCGCTAACCATTACTATTGCTGCGAGGGCTTCCATCTTCGGGCAAAGCATGCATTTTTTCTCATCTAGCTGAAAATTTCGCATCATAAAGAATACGAATTATATGTCCTTAAATGCTTGGTAACCCGGTTACCTCAGTGCCGGAATCCGGTGTTCTACCCAGTATGCTATGGATCGATGCACGTCCATACAGTGTTGATGCTCGAAAAAGCACATTTGCCAGCGTCAATCGCGTAATTATAAAGGCGAATGCTTCGAGAAGTTTGGAGCGTTTGTCGCTTTGCATGGAAAAATTTGCTGCTAAAAGTGAAAAATACGGAGCAAAACTACAAAAACAAAACAATGTTGTGGACAAGCCTATGCAATCGCGCCGTAATTCATACATAGTCCGATATGCTCAAACTCAGGAGGTGTTGGCTGAAACCAGATTTTACGCTGCCAGCTGAAAATACTGGATGCTGCTGCGAGGCCCTGCTTAGTGAAGCTTTCATTGAGGCCTCCGAATGACTAGGCGCTGTGGTCCGAGTTGGCACGTGAGTGTGTCTCAACAGGTTCTAACCTTTGAAATATGTCTCCTGTTTGACGTAGTAGTTCTGCGGAAACCCGCAAGGTGGAGAGAAGTAATTAATAAAGGGAAAATGAGACATCCACCCGTTCGTAGCAATTGCTACAAAGGAAACCCATACGGGTTCCTCGAAAGAAAAGCCTCATAGTTGAAGAAAAATTCGTCCTGGTCCGGGACCACCGCCTTTCCGGGGCAGCCGCTCTACCATCTGAGCTAACCAGGCGGCTAGCAGATGGCAGAGCGAAGTCGAATTTGTCGACAACACGAAGCAAAGGCAAGAGTTTGACGTAGTAGTTCTGCGGAAACCCGCAAGGTGGAGAGAAGTAATTAATAAAGGGAAAATGAGACATCCACCCGTTCGTAGCAATTGCTACAAAGGAAACCCATACGGGTTCGTCGAAAGAAAAGCCTCATAGTTGAAGAAAAATTCGTCCTGGTCCGGGACTCGAACCCGGGACCACCGCCTTTCCGGGGCAGCCGCTCTACCATCTGAGCTAACCAGGCGGCTAGCAGATGGCAGAGCGAAGTCGAATTTGTCGACAACACGAAGCAAAGGCAAGAGTTTGACGTAGTAGTTCTGCGGAAACCCGCAAGGTGGAGAGAAGTAATTAATAAAGGGATAATAATAATAATACTACGTCAAACTCTTGCCTTTGCTTCGTGTTGTCGACAAATTCGACTTCGCTCTGCCATCTGCTAGCCGCCTGGTTAGCTCAGATGGTAGAGCGGCTGCCCCGGAAAGGCGGTGGTCCCGGGTTCGAGTCCCGGACCAGGACGAATTTTTCTTCAACTATGAGGCTTTTCTTTCGAGGAACCCGTATGGGTTTCCTTTGTAGCAATTGCTACGAACGGGTGGATGTCTCATTTTCCCTTTATTAATTACTTCTCTCCACCTTGCGGGTTTCCGCAGAACTACTACGTCAAACTCTTGCCTTTGCTTCGTGTTGTCGACAAATTCGACTTCGCTCTGCCATCTGCTAGCCGCCTGGTTAGCTCAGATGGTAGAGCGGCTGCCCCGGAAAGGCGGTGGTCCCGGGTTCGAGTCCCGGACCAGGACGAATTTTTCTTCAACTATGAGGCTTTTCTTTCGAGGAACCCGTATGGGTTTCCTTTGTAGCAATTGCTACGAACGGGTGGATGTCTCATTTTCCCTTTATTAATTACTTCTCTCCACCTTGCGGGTTTCCGCAGAACTACTACGTCAAACTCTTGCCTTTGCTTCGTGTTGTCGACAAATTCGACTTCGCTCTGCCATCTGCTAGCCGCCTGGTTAGCTCAGATGGTAGAGCGGCTGCCCCGGAAAGGCGGTGGTCCCGGGTTCGAGTCCCGGACCAGGACGAATTTTTCTTCAACTATGAGGCTTTTCTTTCGAGGAACCCGTATGGGTTTCCTTTGTAGCAATTGCTACGAACGGGTGGATGTCTCATTTTCCCTTTATTAATATGTCTCCTGTAGTAGCTTTGACGGGGCGGCCGGACGAAGGACCTACGGCATGAGGCCTAAACTAGGCCGGGGCGCGCAGCGACGCAAAGAAGAGCCGGGCTGCTCAAGTCGGTCACCAGACGAAGACACAGAAAAACGTAGTAAACGTAGGCGCCTTCCATAGGCGCCTGCGGCCGACTTTGGCTTTCAGGGCACCTAGCGGAATCGGCGAAACTCACCAGCCTCATTGATGGTCGCGCACGCCGCCGAATCTCGGAGGCCCCAATTTCAGTTTTGTTTCTTTTACTTTGGTGACCCATACCTTCGCTTAAATCGAGCGATTTCTCCCATGCGCTTGTGCCGTTGTTTATATGTGTTGACGACGAGCGCGCAAAGGTGTTTCACTCATGTCAGTTTCATTTAAATTCATATTTGCTGTTTCAAGCTGT
Organism: Dermacentor variabilis; assembly: GCF_050947875.1. Classification (NCBI taxonomy): domain Eukaryota; kingdom Metazoa; phylum Arthropoda; class Arachnida; order Ixodida; family Ixodidae; genus Dermacentor; species Dermacentor variabilis. Next base: position 41,274,291 of record NC_134578.1, on the reverse strand, counting down.
AACAATCATGCCAACTATTGAGGATGCAGAACTTTATCACTTATGACACTGTACGTCTAGTAACTCACGATGAAAGGTGTATCGTAAATGAGTGTGCCGTGTTCCCTAAATATAAATCAACTTGCTGCACAGTGAAAACGAAAATAGACAATTTATTGCTGCAAGAATGTAAGAGGCAGATACATGAAACCAAGAAGAAACAGCACAATGCAAGTAATACGGGTGTCACATGGCGCACTTTAAAGCGAGATCAAGCCCAACCAGATTTGAATTTCTCGGTCGCGATTGGTTCCTTTGTGCAAGCTGCGCGATGGAGCCAATAGAAGTCGAGAATTTCAATCCGGATCGGACTTGATCGCGATTGAAAGGCGTCGTGTGACACCGGTATAATGGAGAATAGTCGAAAATTAAGGTGCGATGGCAGTAACTTTGAACAAGCAAAGTACATAGAATACGTGTTGCAATTATCCAGATAATGAAAAAAAACTGCACATACACGACAGCAAATAATTTGCTCAAAATGGGATTGTTTTAGAAGGAAAAAAAAATATGACGTTTTTTTCTTTTACTTCTGCGAAGGAGGGTGAACTAGGGCAGCAAAAGTGTGTCAGTGGAAGCGTGCCAAAATAAAATGGCTGCAAAAATAATTGAGGACGCGCCAAAATCCTGATCTCCAATGTGTAAGCCAGTGTGTCCTTCATTAAAGAGCTGAAATTAAGCACTTTGTGTTGGGGGTCTTCACCTGCTGTCTTCGAAGCCGTGCAATCGTCTTCTGATACTTGGAATTTTGCCCTTGAGTATGCACGATATCTTTTGGCTGTACTGCGTATATTGAGGAAATGGTGGAGACTCCAGCAATACGTAGAATAACATACAGAAGGTAAGCAATACTGAAGGCTTCAAAGCTATTGTATGTAGGCGCTACGTTCCTTCGTAGAAGCAACACTGGAGCCTGCAAAGGTTTAAAATGTAGATGCTGCGTACCTTCGTATAATGTGTATTTTTTGGATAAGGAAGCATTTTTATAAATTCTAAGAGACAAGGAACGTTCTGCCGTAACGACTCCATACACAAAACGTGAAAACGTGTATCTTCAGCCCAATGCAGAACAGCTAACAACGCCCGAGCGCATATAGTCGGCTACAGAGTTTGAGAGAGACCGCATTATCGCAATACTGCAAATATTGCACGTGTACCGCCTTAGAAATAGCTACATTCTTTTTGCAAAAGTAGAGCACTATACTTTTTCAGCAGTCGCTGCGCGTAAAATAAAGCTCTGTGCCCCGAACGGCATGTGTTCATAGGCCGCATTTCTTAACAAACCATTTTCGAACTTCGTCTTTGTAGCGAACGTGCCTCGCAGCTCGAACGCTGCCGCATCGCCGTTATCGCTAGCATAAAAAAACATGAAATGAAAGTCGGCGTAGCAAATGGGCAGCAGCTGTTTATGGCTGCAAGGCCGCCGTCACTCGTTCATGCGGCTAACAGAGACATAACGAAATGCGAAGAGAATGAGACGTTAACAATGCGCAGAAGAACTTGCTGTTTCCTTACCATGAAACGACAACGAAGCAGACGCTGGCAGAAGATCCCAACAACCATGCTCAGGTGCATTGTACAGAAAGAGCCTGACAAGGCTTCGCACGTGTTGGGTCGTGCCGCCTGTCAAGCTGCTAGCCGCAGCCACAGCCGCATTTTTCTTGATGTACTCTGCCACCTAGCGGAATCATCGAAGCTCCAGAGCTCGGCCGCGAAACGGCTCGAGTGTCCGATCTTGTGGTTTACTATGTTACTCTATGGCGAAGAATCTCTTTATTCCAGCGAAAGGGAACGCAGCTGGCAATTTACAGCTGTTAGCGCCGAGTGGCGCCTTTACGTAAACGATCCGAAAACGAAACTGGAAGGTGACAAGGATATCACATCACCTTTCCCTTGAGAGAAAAATGCGCCACTCGCTCTCGCAACAAAGCAAGTCATGAGTGAAAGAAGAACACGTGTTAGCACTGTAACACGCGTGTTTGGTGACGACATCCTTATACAATAGAAAATTCAGGTACATGTACCTATCGCACATTTTTTTGTTCTAAGCGGACATCTTTGACTATCCCATTTTAAAAGAAATACACAACATGAAGACTGAAAATAAACATGATTACACTACAGTTCTGAGAAGCTTTAGTACCCGTCTTGGGAATATGACGAGATGCACACACGGATCACACATGACAAAGTTCACAGAGTACAAAAAGTAGACAGTGCGAACATCTCTGTGACCCCTGGGACAGCACTGATGTGTGGCTCATTCGCCCTGAGCATGACTCGACACAGCTCTGTGGCTGTCGTGGCTTTGACATTGTCCGTATAAAGCACTTTACACTCCCAAGAAGTTGGGATAGTCCCATCCATGAGGATGCTAAAGACCTAAATAAAGTTGAAAACATTTTGGCATGAAACATAAATTTGTATGACGGTTGCTACCGTAGAGATGATGTGCGTACTGCACGTTTATGCTACAAGAAACATAAAGTATCCCCTATACCAGTAGTAACTGGAACAAACGGTTGCAAACCGTCATCAAGGGTTGGGTAGTCACTGGAATGACTCCGTTCAGTTAAGGTTTCAAGAAAATCCTGTCGTGCAGGGCATTTCACAAGTTTAAAAGCATTCCAACGTTTGTCATTTAAGAAAAATTAAATTATGGGGTTTTACGTGCCAAACCTCCTTCTGATTACGTGGCACGCCGTACTGGAGGACTCCGGAAATTTCGACCACCTGGGGATCTTTAACGTGCTCCTAAATCTAAGTACACGGGTGTTTTCGCATTTCGCCTCCATCGAAATGCGCTGCCATGACCGGGATTCGCTCCGGCGACCTCGTGCTCAGCAGCCTAACACTATAGCCACTGAGCAACCACGGCGGGTACGTTTGTCATTTTCAAGCTTGAAAGTATTGCGACCTAACCGACGGTAAATCTTAAATGGACCCGAGTATTTAGGACCGGACTTTATCGTGTTACGTACTTGTACAAGATCTTCTGGACGAAAGTGAGGGCATTCTGTTGCGCGACGACGGTCCACGTACGTCTTAACAGTTTTGGCGTAAGTACCGAATTCGCATGCAACTACTTCCTTAATAGTCTCGAAGCTGTACTCTGTATCCTGATCCAAGATAAAAGGTTGCCCTTGCTATAGCAGTTTCCTAAGCGGTTCCAGCTATTCAGCGTACTGCACGAAAAGTTTAGAGTAGTTTCGCGTCAGACCAGGAAATAAATGCAGCGACTTTTTGTCAGTTGGCTGCAGTGCATCAACAATTGACTTCACTTTTCTTGCAAGAGGCGAAATGCCATTTGCACTGAACCTATGTCCAAGAAAAGTGAGTTCTGGGACTCTTCATACACACTTTGCATTTAACTCCGTGCCAGCAGCTGGGGTTCTGGAAAGCGAAGTTTGTAGATTTTTATCGTGCTCAGCTTGTGTGCGACCCCAAATCAAAACATCACTTAGGCAGCACAAGGTACCTGGAGAGTCTTTTAAAAGAGATGACATTATCTGCTGAACAGCGGAAGGCGCAGATGCCAATCCGCAACACACTCGCTTAAAGCGAAAGAGATCGTCGTGAATAATGAATGTAGTGAGCTCACGGCTTCTGTTGGACAATACAACCTGATAAGCGGACTATGTCCAACTTACTGAACACAGTAGCACCAGCGAGTCGATGCAACAGTTCGACAGCCCTCGGTAGTGGAAAGGTGTCTATGACGATAGCCTTGTTGGGTTCTCAAAGATCAACGCAAATTCGAATGGAATTCTCTTTCTTCCGAACCATGACAAGCGGAGAAATCCACTAGGACGCTGAGCCTCGTTCGATGATATCAGCTGATCCAGTTACTGCAGTACGGCGGAGACTTGCTCACGGAGATCCAGAGGTAGAGGGCGCAGTTTCGCTGAAACTGGTTGTACTCAAGCTCGGAGACGAACGTTGAGGATGAAGCCCTTTACAAGTCCCAAGTGTCCTGAGAACAGATGGGCGAACTCTGTTGGAGCTCTGTGTGAAAGAGACGGAAGCTGAACCCTTGGGTTAGCTGGAACTCCTGACACTTGTTGACATGTGAGCGAAGACCCTTGAAAGTTAATGCCCAAATCTTAAATTGTGAGCATAGACAGGATTGTAGTGCCTAATGCTGTATCCGCGGTAGCGGAAACAAGCTGCGTTCGAGCAGGGGCTATCGATGCGTTCGGTTCCTCGAACGGCAAACTGAAACGTAATGTCCCACTTTTCCAAACGCACGGTAGGTAACCTGCGTGGCTGGACAGCCTGGATCAGATTCGATGTGGTGAGGTGAACCACATCGGTAGCAATGGACTGCGATGTCTCGACTGGCTTCGCGGAGTTCGGGTCGGACGCCATGTTTGCCGGCCTCCCAAGGTTGTGACTTTCCGCCATGCCGTCGAGCGCCATTTTGAAGCAGCCACGTCGATGGAGAAGGGTGGCGGGAACCACCATCTTGCGCGCCCGGACTAGGAAGGTCGTGGCTGTCGACGCCATCTTGGCGTTGCATCGAGACGCCCTGAACGGACGAGCTGTTGAAGACTAAGTGCTCTGTGAACTTCCTGTACACTTCCTCCCATTTCCTCGTCTTTCTTGAACGTGAGGGACGATCCTTCGTAGACTAACCTTTCTCGTATTGTTTGTATACTCGGATCATCTGAAGCATAGAGTAAATGCCTGTTCTATACAGCATCCATATTTTATAAACTATACTTCACCAGCACAAATACAAGACGGGTATTTATTATTCATATGAAAAAAATAAAATTGTATTCTGTGGATTTGCGTAACATAACCATGCGATGCGATGACGAGGCACGCCGGTTTTCTTTCCAGGCGCAGTGCACACCATGGCCAGGACGCGTCGGCGGCTGAAACGCGCTACGTGTCCCGGGGTGCTGCAGGCGTCGCGTATTTGGCGATTATTAGCAGTGCGCTAGTACCCTGTTGCTATGCACCGAAAAATGGAGCCGCTGGCTGTCGGGACAAATGCGTAGGAGAGAACACCGGCAAACGAGGCCCTGAAGGCAAAGGAACATTCAGCATTTCAAATTTCTAACGTCAGCTTTTTTATATTTGGCTGTCATCAACCAGGGGTCTAAGCACGCGCTAAACCAACACGGTATATCACACCACAAGTGGAGCCAGCGTCATTTCGCGCCACGCGCTACCATAAGCCACGAGGCATCGGGCTTCTTTGGACCACGCCCAAGTAGCTTGTAAATATCCGTCACTAAGCCGGACCGACTAGACATCTACTCTATTCACTTCATTCGCAACGCAGCACGAAATTTCCTTGAAGTCATGCGAAGGCAGCGGCTAGCTCACCGTCCAACAGCAGCCGTGGAAAAGTCTTAACCCTAACGACCACCCTGCAGCCGTTGTTCACCATGAAGCCATCGCATCTTCAACGCCAACCAACGCAATGACGAATGATCAAGCTTGATCACAAGTTGAATAGAAACAACGGACATTTCTATATTTCTAAAATTACTCGTTCCTTAAAAAATTAAGTCTAGTAAGCTCGATATCTAATCCCCAACGCTCGCCACTCAGTTTTTCGCATAATAATTGTTACAACTTATTTTACTGCTGTGCAGAAAATTGAGCACTTTCACCGGTCCTTTAAACGTGTTTGGCAGCTTCTAATGGATGGACACAACAACTTCTATCCGATCGCTAACAGTACTGTCCTCTATTATAAGTATAGAAATAAAGAGGCGTTATCGGCAATCGTAGTACAGGGCAGTGGCAGTGAACAATGCACGATTTGGAAAAAGAAAACGTAACGTGCACGCTCTGCATTCAAGTCGGATGTACTGAAATAAGGTCAATGAAAAAAAAAACGGAACTCACCGGTAGAATACTGATGCGTTGTCCTATATACCGTGCATCTGCCCCGACTGCCACTATTAAAATACTTGGGGCGGCCTAGAGCAGTACCTTTTATACGCCTCGGAGGCCACCTATAGAGGCGCCACTGACAGCCACATAGAGGGCGCTTCCAACAGTTCGCGCGTTAGCAGTAGCAGACGACAGCCCTTAGCAGCAAGGAAGGCTGAAGTTCGCGGCTGCGATTTCTCGGAGACGAACGCCGTGGATCAAGACCTTTACAAGTCCCAATTGTCTTGAGAACAGATGCGGGAACTCTGTTGGAGCGTTGTGTGGAGGATACGGAACCTGAACGCTTGGGTCAGCTGGAACTCCTGACACTTGACATGTAAGCGAGGACCCTTGAATGTCAATGCCCAAATCTTGAATTGTAAGTAGAGACGGGACTTCAGGTAGTGGCTGATTCTGTATCCGTGGTAGCGGAAACAAGCTGCGTTCGACCAGGGGCTATCGATGCGTTCGGTTCTTCGAACGGCAAACTGAACCGTAATGTCCCACTTTTCCGGACGCTTGGCAGGTAACGTGCTTGGCCGGAAGCCTGGATCAGATTCGATGCGGTGAGGTGAACCACATCGGTAGCAATGGGCTGCGATGTCTCGATTGGCTTCGCGAGTTCGGGTCGGGCGCCGTGTTGGCCGGCCTCCCAAGGTCGTGACTTTCCGCCATGCCTACGAGCGCCATTTTGAAGCCGCCACGTCGAGAGAGAAGGGTGGTGGGAACCGCCATCTTGCGCGCCCGGACGAGGAAGATCATGGCTGTCGACGCCATCTTGGCGTTGCATCGAGACGCCCTGAACAGACGAGATGTTGACGACTGTAAGTTCTTTGTGAACTTCCTGTACGCTTCGTCCGATTTCCTCGGCTTTCTTGAGCGTGAGGGACGATCCTTCGTAAACTAACCTTTCTCGTATTGTTTGAATACTCTGATCACAGAGCACCTTCTTCAGCATAGAGTAAATGCCTGTTCAATACAGCATCCATATTTTAGAGACTATACTTCACCAGCGCAAATACAAAGACGGGTATTTCACATTCATATAAAACAATTAAACCTGTATTCTGTGGATTTACGTAACATATCCACCCGATACGATGATGAGGCACGCCAGTTTTCTTTCTAGGTACTTACGCAGTGCACACAAAGGCCGCGATGCGTCTGCGGCAGAAGCGCGCTACGTGTCCCGGGGTGCCGCAGGCGTCCCGTATTGGGCGGTTGTTAGCAGTGCGCTACTACCTAGTTGCTGTGCACCGAAAGATGGAGCCGCTGGCTGTCGGGAGAAATGCGTAGGAGAGAACACCGGAAAACGAGGCCCTGAAGGCGAAGGAAAATTCCGCATTTTAAATTTCTAGTGTCCCCTTTTTTTATATTTGCCTGTAATCAACCAGAGGTCTAACGAGGCTCTACGCCACCACGGTATATCACACCACAAGTGCAGCCAGCGCCATTTCGCGCCGCATGCGAGGATTAGGCATGAAGGACCAGGCTTCTTTGGACCACACCCAAGTAGCTTGTAAATATCCGTCACTAAGCCCGACCGACACGACATCTACTCTATTCCCTTCATTCGTAATGCAGCGGAAAACTTCTCTGCAGCAATGCGAAGGCAGCGGCTAGCTCACCGTCCAACAGCATCCGTGGAAAATCCCTAACGACCACCCTGCAGCCGTTATTCACCATGAAGCCATCGCATCTTCGACGCCCACCAACGCATTCGCGAATGATCAAGCATGATCACAAGTTGAATAGAAACAACGGACATTTCTATATTTCTAAAATTACTCGTTCATTAAAAAATTAAGTCTACTAAGCTCGATATCAAATCCCGAACGCTTGCCACTCAGTTTTTCGCATAATAAATATTACCACTTATTTTACTGCTATGTAGAAAATTCAGCACTTTCACCGGTCCTTTAACAGTGTTTGGCAGCTTCTAATGAATGGACACAACTTCTGTCAGATCGCTAACGGTACTGTCCTCTATTCTAAGTATAGAAATAAAGGTGCGTTATTGGCAATCATAGTACAGAGCATTGTCATTGAGTATTGCGAAATTTGGGAAAAAACAAGGGAATGCAGAGCGTGCACGTTACAAAGGGTGGTGGTTGTACTGAAATAAGGTCAATGAAAAAAAAGCCACTAACCTGTAAAATCCTGATGTGCTCCCGCATCAACCGTGCGTCCGCCCCGACTGCCACTGTTAAAATATTTGGCGCGGCCGGGAGCAGAGCCGCACATTATGTGTATAACTCACAGCGTGATTTATACCCTTTACAGACGAAGCAGGGTGAAAACCTCGCAGCTCAAGCGAACCAAGAAGCGTTATGCATGTAGCAATAAGCAACACTTAAACATGTGCTAAGCCATGCATAAAGTAGATATAAAAACATGCACTGTGCGACAGCTGGTGGGAGATTTTACCGCGCCATATGAAACCAACAATTTCAGTTCTTGCAAACTTCACTAGCTTTAACATACAACACAATGCCGCCGTGCAGTCATGCCGCCTATGTAACGCTACGCGGTAAAGAAGGAGGAAACAATAGAAGTGGCAAGTGGCATTCCCAACTTTCAACCGCGTGCTGCACTGCAGACGAACTTCGTTACTTACGCGTCTAACTATGATGGAGTGGAAAAAAACATTGACGAGACAAAGGAAAGAATGAGAGTAAGAATTTTCGCGCCGAAGCGACGATCCATTTTTGCTACCGGTGCTCCCCCTGATGAGGCTTTGCGGCGAATGATGAGAACCCGTATCGCCAGCATGTTTTCGGCGATATTTGAGACCCTTACCATGCAACAATTCTTCTTCGACATTCCTTGAAGCTTTGGCCACCCCACACATGCGAAGTGTGTTGCCTATTTTTCTGTGAAAATGCGAAGAAGACAGAGAAGCACTGTCAACGACACAACAAACTACGGCACGCGACTGGCTTCTATCCCGTGTGTTCACCGCAAGGCCTCCACAAATGGTGCGTCCATCGGCGCGCACTACGCGTATAGGTGTCCTGCGAAGCACCCACGCCTCTGGGTGGAAATGATGTAGATATTACCGCGCGTACGCCTCAAGGCTATGCCACTGTCACGTGATGAAACTCCCCAACCAGCGTACTCCGCAACCAAGGAGTACGTCGCGCCACGAGCGTACTCCTTGGTTCCTATGCGGCTCTGCCGATGCGGCCTTAAGAGCCGATTCACGCTCGAGCCGCCCATCGCCCCAAGCCGCACCGCACGCATGCGGTCGCGCGAAAGATTGCACGTATCAAACACTTGTGCAAAAATTTCGGTTTACAATGTGTAAGGTATACGCTGTGCACACAGTGTAAACGGTAATTTGTGCACAAGTGCTGGATACGTGCAATTTTTCAAGCGACCGCAAGCGTGCGGTGCGGCTTGCGGCGATGGGCGGCTCGAGCGTAAATCGGCCCTAACAGTGAATTCAGTCGGAAAGCGAGGGAGTGACTAACTAGTGCCATTCCTCCTTACCCTGACTACTGGGCGGTAGCGCTTTCCTTTGTTGCGCGCCCTTTCCGCCGCCTGAGTCACAAGACTTTCTATTTGGGCATGGATTTTACTTTGTTTTAGGCCTGTTTTAGACAATAGAAGGCAAGGATTGCGCAGTCGCCATATGTCGGAAGCACCTTGTTTGTGTACTATGAGTAGAGTGTACTAGAGTACGGTTGAGTGGGACGAGCGGCTGGGGCGGCGCATGCTTTGCAATGAGGCACGCGACGACGACAAATACTGTGGCGGCGCTGCAAGAGAAGTGGGTTGGACCGCATCAAGGTGGCTTCGTTGGAAACTGCTGGCGATACTCGATGGAAGGGTCATTCGTACTACTTCGCACGCTAGTGTATGCATTCATACCACTCAAACGGTATTTATGATTGGAAATGCAATGCTCGTGCAAGGCTACTCGCAGCAGTGGCATTGCACGAGCCACAACTTAAAAAGTTCCCTTTTAAGCAGTTATCCTGTCCGGCCACTTTTCTACCCCGCCCCCTCTGTCTCAACAGCGATCTTTGTGGTGACGCATCGACGCACTGCCCTCCCGGACGCTGAATCATCGACACGTGGTGAAGCTTCGACTGCGTGTACACATCGTGGCCTGCTGACGACATCAAGGAGATGACCACTGAAGGTCGCAGCCCTGAGCACCATACGTTTAAATAAGGAAGCACCAACGCCTACTCTTAACTCGCAGCATTGGCATTGCACGAGCAACAGCTTAAACAGTACCTTATTACTCAGGTATTCATACCAACTCTTCGTTTTCTTTTCTTTTCTTTTTTCCATACCACTGCTGCTTCTGCCACTAATTGTGTTTTCCTCCTGCTTGTGTTCGGGTTTTTATTTCATTCTTATATCATGCCAACTAATGCTGAACTCTCCAAAAAAATTGGAGGATCTAGAGGCTAAAATTAACAGTTTAGCTAAAGACACCTCTGACAAGGTGTTCGGCAGGTTCTTCCTAAAAATAAAGTTAACTCTTACATAAGTGGGGATTTCATTTCGTCATACACTTAAATGCTAGAAATCTTCGCAAACACTTTGATGAGATTGATCATTTCCTTTTATCATTTTCTAGCTCATTCTGATTAATTGCCTTGACTGAAACTTGCTTACCAGACGATGACAAAAATCTTTATTGCTCCCTCAACTACACTTCAGAATATTGTAACAGATTACCTCGCAGTCACGGTGAGGCGGCGATATATACCTCTCCTGATCTTACCTATCGCAGACAACATGATCTACACTTATCCGTCACTAATTGCGAATCAGTCTGAATAGAAATAGTTAATTGTTCTCCCTCTAATGATCACGGGGATTTTCTATTTAATTGCATTTACCGTTCCCCTTCATCATCAGTGAATGACATTTTTTTATAATCTTGATCAAACTTTACATACCGCTTCACTAGAAAATAAAGATGTCATTATAATGGGTGACGTTGATAACTTACTGAATGACACATCACCAGCCGTTACTTCTTACACCTGTCTACTAAAAAGCTACGGATATGAATGCTTAATTGATGTTCCAACACGACAGGTTCCTAATGGCACAGAGACTCTAATTGATCACGCCCTCTCCTTACCAACTTACTACTCCTAACTTACTAACTTCACCAAAGGTGAAAGTTCTTGATATTGACATAACTGATCATTACCCATTGCTTCTACGTTTTATATATAACTCGATTCCTTGTCCTCTTCCACACTCTAAATACATTCTGCACAAAGAGAGTTTTATAACTGCCACTGCTAATATAGACTGGTCAAAAATCAAAGCTTTTGATTATCCTAGGAAAGCGTTTTCTAAATTTCTCATTGTAATTATATCACATATTCATAAATTCGCTTGTAAAAAGAAATGTATAAAATCCATTGCATTCCCTCTCAATCCATAGATCTCTGAAAAGGTATTAGCAGCTTTGCACAAACGCGATAATCTGCATAAAAAACTAAGAACCAGCATTTCAATACCAAATTAATTGCCCGATATAAAAAGTTACGTAACTCTATAAACAGCAAGTTAAAAGTGGCAAAACGATTATGTCTTGAACAAAATACCTTACAAACAGGCAATAACACCAAATTCAAATGGAACATCAACTCCTTTCTGAACAGGAATTCTAGACCCGAACAGGTATAAAAAATTAAATACAATAACTTAGAGTATAACTCCACGATACAAATAGCCAATGCCTTCAGCTCCCATTTTTTTCATAATGGCACACCCTCTCCTTCACAAGTAACTCCTCCCAACTTAATCATCTCCCTCACTAATATTTTTTTTTCTTTTTTCCGCAACGCCAGAAGAAATATATGACGTTATATGCCACCTAAAACGCTGCTCCTGTCACCTAGCTGCTACCATTAAAACTATTGCCCACCTAATTTCTGATATCTTGTCTTGTATTACTAATTCGATATTAAAGACTGGCGTGTTTCCCAACGACTTAAGCACAATAATGTAATTCCTGTTCTAAAAAAGGTGACAGCACATTAATACATAACTACCGCCCTATTTGTATTTAACCTTTTTTTCGGCAAAGTTATGAAGAAATTAATCAAATTGTGTTTAGCCAAGTATCTCACTAAATTTAATATTCACTCTTCGTTCCAATTTGGCTTTCGTAATGGATACTCCACAGATTTGGCACTAATACATCTAACTGACCTATTAAAAAACTAATTAACAATGGTCTATTTGCAGGTTCAGTTTTCATCAATTTAACAAAAGCATTCAACTGCTTAAACAATATTATCCTTATGGCTAATCTTGAGGCCATCGGTCTTCGTGATCCTGAGCTCTCGCTATTAAAAGTTACTTATAAAACAGAGTTCAGGTTGTGTGAGTGTCTAATGTCTATTCCAGACAACAAACCACTAAAATTGGCGTCCATGAAGGATTCATCTTAAGACCACTACTGTTTTTGATTTATGATAATGATCTACTTGACTGTTTGTCGTATACTAAGTGCATTCTGCACGCTGATGACACTACAATATTTGCCTCTGATAAAAACATGTCACTGATCTAGAAAACGTATCTAGAAAAACAATACTGATCTAGAAAACTTTTAAGTTGGTGTAATGCTAATCTATTATCTATTAAAGCCACCAAGGCTAAAATTGATGTAATTTCCTCATATCAACAACATTCGGCCTCCTTCCCTTCTTTAACTTTTGGCTCACACTCTATTTCTCCGAGTCCATTCTAATCTCTCCTTGCGATTTCTGTAGACTGCAGCTTGAAATATAAAGATCATATTTCTCACATAAAAAAGAAAATAGGATACAGTATTCGCGCTCTAATTAAAACTCGTTCCTAGCTTACACATAATACATTAATCTCGCTACGTCATAATTTGCTGTGGTAACACTTATAACACTCACTTGGCATCCCTCTAGGTAGTCCAGAACCAATCCAAAAGAATTATTACAAGCAGTTCATGCTTTGCAAATTTAAAATCACTACTACATGAAAACATCCGAGCCATTTCAGAACTCAGCAAATATAATCCAGGGATTTTACTGTACAAATATACGATTAAGGAACTACCATCTACCTGCTTCTCACGTTGTGACCTGATAGCTCATTGTCACATTAGGTTTGCACTCAATAACAATTTCCGTCTACCTAAAGTGCGAACTAACTATGGTAAACAGACTGCGGAATTTTCCTCGATATCGCTCGACCACCTATAACCAAAAATGCAAAAAAATTATACCAATTTAAAAGAGAACTAAAAGCATGCATAATATATACTTACTGATATTGTCCATTCTATTTCTAATTTTATTCAGTTTTTTTATTGTCCTGCTGTAACAAGTGTTCTTATTACTCATATGCCATAAACATGTTTTGATATTACTCTTAGCTCTCATCTGTGCTACTGTTGCTTTAAACATTGTATACCATCTTAAGTGTCTTTAACAGGAAGTCCCGATACAGTCTTAGACTATGAGACCTCCTTATTTATACTACTCACATGTAATTTTTCTGTAGGTTTACCAATATATAAATGAAATTGAAATTGCAATAGGACATATATTTATGCCTTTGGAATAGATGCATTTCTTTCTCTTCTTTATTTCATATTTTTTAAAGGACACTCGGTGATTGCGCGTGCATTCTTGTTGGAGTGTCGGCATTGATTCTGCTACGTTATTGTACGGTTCCCTTTGGAGAACAAATATTTTTCTTTATTTTTAAGCAGCGTGTATCTCTCGTGTGATTGCGCACATAGTTTTCCAACGGTAGGTCTTGCGAAAAGCCGAGGGAAAACATATGAAACTTCCTGCTTGCCGTTTCAAATAAATAAAACGTGTCTGCCCCACCCGGTGCCCTGTACTCATATTTCCGCAAGGTGTTCTTATAGAAAAAAAAAACTGCAGAGCGACATTTAATTCATGTCTGCGCTTTCCTCGCATAACAGAATGCGGAGTGATTGATTAGTACGGGTTATTTTATTGCGGTAGCACCTCGGGTGCCGAAAACAGTTGTATGTAGCCATTTATAAATACTAATCTTTTCCAGTAAGCATTGCCAATTTTTGTCCGGTCCATGCTTAACAACAACAACGAAAAATAAAAAGGTCGCACGGTAGCCTAATTAATGGCCGCATAGTGGATATAGCGTTGTGCTGCTAAGCGCGAGCTCACATATTCAAAGCAGGCGGCGGAATTCGATGGTAACGAAATAAAAAAAACCACACGTGTAGTTTTGTTTAGGTGCACGTTAAAGAACCCTAGTCGATGAGAGCTGAACAGGGTGCTACAGTAATATCGCCAGACGTAAAACGCCAGAATTCTTTTATTAAAGAAATAAATAAAGAGGTGGCTACGTCATTCGGCTTTTTTCGTGGGTGTGAACGAGAGAAATTTTTTTGGAGTCTGATTTCTGAGAAAAACATGTTGCGCTAATCTTATATTTAATACCTTAATTTAATGCCGTCCCCAACTGTACGTCCGCTCAACTAGGAATATTCTATATTATAAACGGCTGCTTTCAGTTTCCCGGTGCAGTATCATAAGGACGATAAAGAAGCAATTAAAGGAACGGCATGCCTCACACACACGTGGGATATGTGTAGATCTGCTGTGTTCGTTGAAGAAGGTAAGTGTGCTACAACATTGGGCACCCAAATTGATTGGGTTGCAGACAAGCTGATACTGTCAAAAAATATTGTCCTTACTTCAATGAAGCTAGCAGGTTTACAGGCTTCCGCAAAACGGCGCGTCTATATTGAATGACCACTTGGAACATGTTCTGCAGAACCGATTAGCACACGTGCGTTAATTCTCTTAGAAACTGGTGCGCCTCTGCGCAATTAACAGCTATGACTCTCCAGCAGCACAATCGTTCGGATTAAAAGTCCTGCACTCGCATCGGCCCCCCACCTTCGAGACTTGAAAAGTTATGTGATGCATTACTTTCAAACGTAGGAAACGGCTATTCTGTAAACTTTAATAGTGAATTCTGAAGTCGAATGCGATCTGCATAGCAAATACCATTCAATGAAACTGGATGTTTCAACTTCATTTCTCTTGATGGCACGTTGAAGGACACCTCCTGTCAAGCTACAGAGATTTCATTGGTTAAGACTTCCCGGTTCCCCCGATTCAGTGTGTGCACATGGGCAATATGTTTTGCCGAACGCTTGTTCAGAAGAGTGTCCAACAATTTTCCTTGAGTTCTTTTCTGGGAGGGTCGAATTGTTCACCTGGAGCTGGTGCATGTTTTAAACAAAACACGCTTACTCCGGTCCGGAGTTTGCACTTTTTCGATCAGGGCACTTAGATTGTCTTACATTCTTTGTCTTTCAAACACACACACACGTATATATATATATATATATATATATATATATATATATATATATATACACACCCTTAGATTTACCAAGAAGTACATTGGTCACCTGCATCTCTTCGCGCCACCGTAGTCAATAGACCTGGTGCATTACACTATAATATTGTTTTCATTGACAACTGCCCCGATCGATATTTCACTACCACAAACAGCCCATAAAAGGACACAATATCCATAAATATTTTTTCGTAGCTCCATGTTGCAGAATGGCAGCGTCTGCGGCAAAATTTACGTGTTACGTTAAGGAAACAGTGTTAAAGATAGCAGTTGACTTGGCTAAAACTACAATTGGTATCGGCCGACGAGAGTCGCGGGCGCACCAAAGCAAGTAAAACCAAGAAAAAAAGTTTGCTGCACAGACTTTCTGCGAGAGAAACTGGGTGTCCGCCTGCGTACGCGCCACGAACGTGCGCTCGCTAGCAGACGACGCACTTGACAACGTCAGAAAAATTGGAGACGTCATGTTGTATAACTCATTCGTCAAATATGTAGACGCAGTAAAAACGTGTCAATATAAATGTTCAGTTGAAATAAACCGCCATTATAAGAGCGTACGCGTGCAATCGGCCTCGGCGTCCACAGCGAAAGTGCGTTGTATATGCTGTGGAGAGCGTCTCCGCTCCAATCCATTTCGCTCGCAGCGCCCTCACACATATTTTCCACACGCGGCGCCTCAGCGGGAGAGCGCCGTCCGGCCAACTCGATCCATTCAAGTGTCGTGCTAGGAGCGTTAACGCTAGCTTGCGAAATCGGCCAAAGCAGACTCTTTATCTTTTGCGGCCGAGTACGCATGCAACTGCCGTTTCGCGTTCTGTGCCGGCTTGCGGGTTTAGCTATCTGAATGCATTTGCCCTGCGTGAAAGCGCTGCGATGAAGTCGAGGTTTCGCCGATACACGCGAAAGGGCGATGCACTTGCGTGTGTGTGACACTGTGTAGCACCTACTGATTCTAAACTCGATGCGCTTGCGCTGCTCGAAAGTGCATACGTGCATACCAGCGTGCACCTAATCGAACTGCCGTGCATCGAGATTGTGCAGCACCATAATTTAATCATCTTCGCACCGCGACTACCGAATGTAAGGCGCGTGGCATATTTGGCTGATAACGCAAGCATCGTGCAAAAATGTGCGCCAGCATCGTGAAGCATCTAAAACTATTCTCGTCCTTTTGTCGCGACACTGGCATCTCTGCACGCACAGAAACTGGTTCTGCACCTCTACGACTAACTGGTACTGCTGGCTCCCAAGCGCACACGTCACAATGAACCTGCACATTTGCAAAGACAATGTTTGCAAGGAAGAAACTTACACAGAGAAATGGTTCCCCTCAATGAGGCGCTGACAAATGTTGGCATTTCGCACTGCAACACGAGTGTAAAGCGCCTTGGTACTCCTTCGTGTGAATGTGCCGTTTATTGCAGCCGCCGGATGTTTGAAGCACCTGTTGACATCATCATCATCACCCTGGTTAGGCCCACAGCAGGGCAAAGGCCTCTCGCATACTTCTCCAACAACCCCGGTCATGTACTAATTGTGGCCATGTCGTTCCTGCAAACTTCTTAATCTCATCCGTCCACCTAACTTTCTGCCGCCCCCTGCTAAGCTTCCCTTCCCTTAGAATCCAGTCCGTAACCCTTAATTACCATCGGTTATCTTCCCTCCTCATTACATGTCCTGCCCATGCCCATTTCTTTTCTTGATTTCAAATAAGGTGTCATTACCTCGCATTTGTTCCCTCACCCAGTCTGCACTTTTCTTATCCCTTAACGTTACACCCGTCATTCTTCTTTCCATTGCTCGTTGCGTCATCCTCAATTTGAGTAGAACCCTTTTCGTAAGCCTCCAGGTTTCTGCCCCGCAGGTGAGTACTGGTAAGACAGAGCTATTATACACATTTCTCTTGAGGGATAATGGCAACCTGCTGTTCATTATCTGAAAATGCCTGGGAAACGCACCGCAGCCCATTCTTATTCTTCTGATTATTTCCGTCTCATGTTCCGGATCCGCCGTCACAAGTAGATGTATTCCCTCACCACTTCCAGTGCCTCGCTACCTATTGTAAATTGCTGTGCTCTTCGAAGACTGTTAAACATTACTTTAGTTTTCTGCAAATTAATTTTAGACCCACTTTTCTGCTTTGCCTCTCCAGGTAAGTGAGCATGGATTGCAATTGGTCCCCATAGTTACTAAGCAAGGCAATATCATCAGCAAATCGCAAGTTACTAAGGTATTCTCCATTAAATTTTATCCCCAATTCTTCCCAATCCAGGTCTCTGAATACCTCCTGTAAACACGCTGTGAATAGCATTGGAGAGATCGTATCTCCCTGCCTGACGCCTTTCTTATTGGGATATTGTTGCTTTCTTTATGGAGGACTACTGTGGCTGTGGAGCCGCTATAGGTATCTTTCAGTATCTTTACATACGGCTCGTCTACACCCTCATTCCGTAATGCCTCCATGACTGCTGAGATTTCGACAGAATCAAACGCTTTCTCGTAATCAATGAAAGCTATATATAAGGGTTGGTTATATTCCGCACATTTCTCTATCACCTGATTGATAGTGTGAATATGGTCGATTGTTTAGTAGCCTTTACGGAATCCTGCCTGGTCCTTTACTTGACAGAAGTCTAAGATGTTCCTGATTCTATTTGCGATTACGTTAGTAAATATCTTGTAGGTAACTGACAGTAAGCTGATCGGTCTATAATTTTGCAAGTCTTTAGCGTCCCCTTTCTTATGGATTAGGATTATGTTAGCGTTCTTCCAAGATTCCGCTACGCTCGAGGTCATGAGGCATTGCGCATACAGGGTGGCCAGTTTCTCTAGAACAATCTGCCCACCATCCTTCAACAAATCTGCTGTTACCTGATCCTCCCCAGCTGCCTTCCCTTTTTGCATAGCTCCCAAGGCTTTCTTTACTTCTTCCGGCGATACCTGTGGGATTTCGAATTCATCTACACTATTATCTTTTCCATTATCGTCGTGGGTGCCACTGGTACTGTATAAATCTCTATAGAACTCCTCAGCCACTTGAACTATCTCATCCAAATTAGTAACGATATTTCCGGCTTTGTCTAATAACGCATACATCTGATTCTTGCCAATTCCTAGTTTCTTCTTCACTGCTTTTAGGCTTCCTCCATTCCTGAGAGCATGTTCAATTCTATCCATATTATACTTCCTTATGTCGGCTGTCTTACGCTTGTTGATTAACTTCGAAAGTTCTGCCAGTTCTATTATAGCTGTAGGGTTAGAGGCTGTCATACATTGGCGTTTCTTTATCAGATCTTTCGTCTCCTGCGATAGTTTACCGGTATCCTGCCTAACGGAGTTACCACCGACTTCCATTGGACACTCCTTAATGATGCGCGCCAGATTGTCGTTCATTGCTTCAACACTGAGGCCCTCTTCCTGAGTTAAAGCCGAATACGTGTTCTGCAGCTTGATCTGGAATTCCTCTATTTTCCCTCTTACCGGTAACTCATTGATCGGCTTCTTATGTACCAGTTTCTTCCGTTCCCTCCTCAGGTCTTGGCTAATTCGAGTTCTTACCATCCTATGGTCACTGCAGCGCACCTTGCTGAGCACATGCGCATCTTGTATGATGCCACGGTTAGCACAGAGTATGAAGTCTATTTCAATTCTAATCTCGCCGTTCGGGCTCCTCCACGTCCACTGTCGGTTATACAGCTTGCGGAAGAAAGTATTCATTATCCGCATATTAATCTGTTCCGCAAACTAGTGCCTATGCCATATTCCCCCACTGCCTTGTCTCCAACCAGTTCTTGCCTACCTTGGCATTCAAGTCGCCCATTAGTATTGTGTATTTTGTTTTCACTCTACCCGTCGTCGATTCCACGTCTTCATAGAAGCTTTCGACTTCCTGGTCATCATGACTGGATGTAGGGGCGTAGACATGTACAACCTATATTTTGTACCTCTTGTTAAGTTTCACAACAAAACCTGCCGCCCTCCCGTTAATGCTATAGAATTCCTGTATGTTACCAGCTATATTCTTATTAATCAGGAATACGACTTCTAGTTCTCGTGTCTCCGCTAAGCCCCGGTAGCACAGGACGTACCCGCTTTTTAGCACTGTATATGCTTCTTCTGGCCTCCTAACTTCACTGAGCCCTATTATGTCCCATTTACAGCCCTCTAATTCCTTCAATAGCACTGCTAGACACGCCTCACAAGATAACGTTCTAGCGTTAACCGTTGCCAGCTTCATATTGAACCTGGCAACCTGTTGACGAATCCGTCTCAGAACTGATCAACCCGTCTTCGAGAAAATTTGCAATGTGTTCCTTACACGACTATACATACACGAGCGCAGACTACCAACAACTATACGAAGTTGTATATATATATATATATATAATGTACACATCAAGAGAGGGTGTACACATGCTTCTGGTGCCTGACAGTATTCACAATTTGGGCTAGTATCATTGTGAACTATCAGATGTCTAGAACGCTTGCTGAATGCAATACGAAGGCTAATATTTTGCATTTAACCCCTTGTACACTGCTGAAAGACAGCAACTGATCCCTTCTATTGCAAACGTGCATAAGACGCCGCTATCAGACGAGTTTCCTTAAGGCCTTTGGCGTAATGCAAACTGCGCCGCCCTGATAACAATTGGCGCTACAACCTCTCCACAAGCCACTGGGCTGGACGCACGGCTTCAGGGTTGTCGCAACGTTGTGCGGTGCTACATATGCACCTCCTCCTGATATCATAATCAATTAGCCCCTTTTGTCCCCGTGCCTTTTCTCCAGTCTAGAGTGGCCAGCCCGAGCAAGTTATAGCTCCAGGAAGACCTCTCCGCCTTTACATAAATAAATATATATCTCTCAGGGTGCAAAAACGCGGAACCTTCATGACTCAATAAGAGTAATTAAAAATAATTAATTTTCCGTTCATCCGAACATGTGCTTAGTTTCAGCTTAATTTAGTTTCTTGCGATACAAGTCATTATATGTCAGCTTAGTTTCTTGCGATGCCAGTCATTATATCTATCTATCTATCTATCTATCTATCTATCTATCTATCTATCTATCTATCTATCTATCTATCTATCTATCTATCTATCTATCTATCTATCTATCTATCTATCTACACACACACACACACACACACACACACACACACACTGGACGGTCGTTCAGACTAACTCGGTTAAGCCAAATTCACACATGTAACGATCAACATGGAAACGTTTGTTTTGTTTCCCATAGACTCGAAGAAAACGAAAAAAATCCGCTTAAGACGAACCGCCTCAGACACGCTATTCGGTTAAGAAGAACATTAGGAGTGACCGCCACCGTCACCAAACCTGGAGGTTAGGGTACCCCGAAGCACCATGCCCGGGGCCACTTTCACTCGCACACACAGCGTACGGCGCGCGAGGACAATGTTATCACAAGACGTACCCAGTAATTCCATATCGCAAACGAAACCTGTAACAATTGCCACCGGGTTACCACGGTGACTGTCGTCAAAATAACGACCCAGCTATCCGTTCCCTACAAAGAATTTACTAAGGTAATTGGAAATATAATCAGGAACACATTTCCGTCAACCAAAGGACCAGGCAGGATTCCGTAAAGGCTACTCAACAATAGACCATATTCACACTACCATCAGGTGATGCGGTATATAACCAACCCTTATATATAGCTTTCATTTATTCAGTCGAAACCTCAGCAGTCATGGAGGTATTGCGTAATCAGGGTGTAGACGAGCCGTATGTAAAAATACTGAAAGATATATATAGCAGCTCCCCAGCCACCGTAGCCCTCCATAAAGAAAGCAACAAAATCCCAGTAAAGAAAGGTGTCAGGCAGGGAGATACGATCTCTCCAATGCTATTCACAGCTTGTTTACAGGAGGTATTCAGAGACCTGGATTGGGAAGAATTGGAGATAAAGGTTAATGGAGAATACCTTAATAACTTGAGATTCGCTGATGATATTGCCTTGCTTAGTAACTCAGGGGACCAATTGCAATCCATGCTCACTTACCTCGAGAGGCAAAGCAGAAGAGTGGGTCTAACAATTAATTTGCAGAAAACTAAAGTAATGTTTAACAGTCTCGGAAGAGAACAGCAAATTACCATAGGTAGCGAGGCACTGGAAGTGGTAAGGGAATACATCTATTTAGGGCAGGTAGTGGCGGCGGATCCGGAACATGAGACGGAAATAATCAGAAGAATAAGAATAAGCTGGGGTGCGTTTGCCCGACATCCTCAGATTATGAACAGCAGGTGGCCATTATCCCTCAAGAGAAAAGTATATAGCAGCTGCGTCTTGCCAGTACTCACGTACGGGGCAGAAACCTGGAGGCTTACGAAAAGGGTTCTACTTAAATTGAGGACGACGCAACGAGCTATGGAAAGAAGAGCGATGGGTGTAACGTTAAAGGATAAGAAAAGAGCGGATTCGGTGAGGGAACAAACGCGAGTTAATGATATCTTAGTTGAAATCAAGAAAACGAAATGGGCATGGGCAGGACATGTAATGAGGAGGGAAGATAACCGATGGTCATTAAGGGTTACGGACTAGATTCCAAGGGAAGGGAAGCGTAGCAGGGGCCGGCAGAAAGTTAGGTGGGCGGATGAGATTAAGAAGTTTGCAGGGACAACATGGCCACAATTAGTACATGACCGGGGTAGTTGGAGAAGTATGGGAGAGGCCTTTGCCCTGCAGTGGGCGAAACCAGGCAGATGATGATGATGTTTGAAAGTATCACGAAGCGCGATTTTGCCTGCGTATTGAAGTTGACAACGGCTCGATTCCTAGCTTTTCAAGTTGAAGGCTCGTACGCAGAATGAACGTGCCATAAACGCGATTGGCACATGGTCATGCGCTACATGTGCATGATCAGTACCACCGCAATGAGCACTATCTGCTGTCTGGAATGCAAGAAATGTTCCGTGCTGAAGACACGCCGTATTCTTGCACAAACTGCTTTTACTTACATATATATAATAAATGCGAACTGTGTGTATTAAAGTGGACGCGCTTTATTAAGCGAGCACGACGCCATTGTGCAGTGTCTCATGCAAGGTAAGGTATGCCAGGCAGTGGTTACAAGCAAGTGAGATGGACTGTATGCTTGTATGCCTAATTATCTCGAGGCAAAGATTGAATCAGGATTTCGGTATCGTGTACAACAGTTGAGTACTTCTACCTTCGTTATATATGTTATATCAGTTGCACCCCTATACACAGTTTAAAAAGCAACAATTTTCTCGTAGCACCTGAACTGTGCATTAGCAAGAATGTCCACTTCATGTGTGTACGCAATATGAAAGCATGCTCCAGATTCATGCAGATACATTCATGCAGACTAAAACACAGGACATATTTTTCAAAGGAGAATTATTTATTTGCAATAAAACAACGGGCGCAGTATAGTTTCACTGTAGGTTTTTAACACAGAATGAGTACTTAAATACCAAGCTCACCCAGTAAAAAGTCAAACAGAGGCTGCAGCAGGAAATACAGAAGGATATAGGCAGTGTTCAAGCCTGCAGCTTTTAAAAGGTGAAACAAGCATAATGCATGGACCAACCATTGTGACCATTGTGACCAACGATAGATGGGCCTCTCAGTTCGTTGCTTTCTCGTTCATTGAAAAAAGTATTGTTTAGAACCAAAATTATGTAAATTGGCAGATAAGTAGAATATCAGGAACAAGACGCACATACATCCCATACTTAGTTTAAGGTCACATTTTTATGATAGGTTATCTAATGAGGAACTCGCAGCTAGTGAAAAGGTAGCTATCTAAGGCTAGCATGAAAATAGAAAGAATCATAGTGCTGCAAGAAAATGAACGAATTTGAATTGAGGAAGTATTATGGGAGCCAAACACCATAATTTTTCTTGTCCTGCGGAGCACACTCCGTATTTAGTTCTTAATGTATGCCTGGTCAATAAGAGAAATAAGAAGCCTTTTCAAATATGTATTTCATATTGACATAATTGCTTCGTCATTACAAGTAGGTCCGGTACCCTTCCTATATGTTCAGAATTAATTGTCCTGATGACTCCTGGATCTCTAGTCGATCGTCATACCTGGAAGAAAAAAGAACTTCCACTTAATGTTACACAATTCCTGAAACTGTTTCACTTCGGCCTTGTTGTGGCTTTGTTTGGTTGAATGGTCGTTCAAGGCCAATATACTAGTGATCTTGCACTAAACAGGTCTCAATGCTAACCTTAAACTTCTGAGGCTGTCACAGAACGATCCGAGATCTCCAATGTGGCCGCCTTCATTGTGGTGCGGCTAGAAAGCGAAACTCAACTGCACTTAGTCGGATGCTGTTCGGGGAGAGAACAAGTGTCGGGACTGTGCTCAACACCCTTTCGTTGCCCTGCTACGTGACATGCGACTGTTGCTAGAGTGCGCTGCATCGCACTGATGTGCACACATTCTTTTCCTTTTATTTTAAGTCTCGGCGATCCTGTTCCCTTCCCTTCCTTATATACCCTTTCCCCAGCCCGGAGTAGTTCGCTTGTATTTACGCTGGCTAACCTGCTTATCTTTCTATCTTTCTGGCCGCTTCCTCCAAGAGCATGTGTCTGCAAAATTGCTCTGATGCGAAAGGACCGAAGACGACGACGGTCAATCTGCTTAAGCCAGCCTAGTCAATCTAGTCAAACGTGACATGGCTGCTAACATCTGTTTGCAGCACGTTTTCAAGTCCTGCCCGCATCAAGCTGTGCAGAGTTGCCTTACGCAGATTGAACCACTAATGGAGGCCGGCTACCCACAAATTGGCCAGTTTCCGTAGCATAAAAAATCCCGAAGTAGTTGTGAAGTCGCCTACTGGCCCATCGTGACCTCGTGGAATAGAAAAGGTAGCCGTCACACCTTACACACACCGCATGTGGCATAATTTGAAGAAGATTGCCGAGCGAGCTAATGTAAAGGTGGCGTTTTCTTTCAAGGATCTTCAGAATGATCAACCCTGTTTTTTGCAAGGCACCAGCCTGTGTCACAAATGAAATTATATGCTTGTAGGGCAGGAGTCGTTTAAGAAATTCCTTTAGCATGTCGTAGAAAGCAAGCGGGGCAAACCGAGCAATGCGTGAATGATACACCGAGTCAACATCAAAACAACGTTAGAAATGGGAGAGAAGGCCGCCTGGCAATTCATTGTAGAGATTGCAAATGTAAGCCAAATCTTCACGCCTGCAGGAGCCTTGACAAAAGGGTTAGATTAGTTATTGAGGCCAAGAGGATCATTGAAGCAGGTGGTACGTGCATGAGTAATGCATCAACCTAATTATCGCAAGAAGAATTGCTTTACCTGAATGCGAATGTGCGCAGATGAACTGTGATTAGTTGTCCTTGTATAAAATAGTGACCTTATTCCTGATTCAGCATTGTTGGAAGTAAATAAGGCGCCCGGTGTGTGCGTTTATCTGTTTTTCGCTATCTTCTCGCCTTTCACACCAGATCATGCCTAAGCAACACGCCAAGTTTTCCACCTTAACATTATAAAGCTAGTTGGCGATAAGTTATTACAGAACGCAGAGCATTCTATATCACACACTTCACATGTATCGTCGGCCAAAAGAGTAAACGAACCACGACGTTTGTGGCCGCAGCGACCGGGCTGCTGATATCTCGCTCAGCGCGCTAACGGCGAGAGAGCGCCGAGTGAGGCCAGACTTCGCCCTCACTCTTACGCTGGGCCTTGTCATGCCTGATAAATTTCTAGGGCACCTTTCGGTTGCTCTGCTGCTGACGGTCGCGACAAAGGGGACAGCATAGAGAAAGGGATAGAACAAGAGCGGACACTCGGCGAAAATTGGAAACAGGAAACACGTCACGCTATAGTATTAACATCGATGAATTGGGGCCGCGAGCATCGAAAAAAATAAGAATGTGCAATGAGATTAACAGAATTTTTTTTATTTTTTTATTCTTTCCCGGAAAGATTAAAAATATTTGCGTATAAATAAAGTAAACTTTGCGACTTACTTCCGTTGCCTAGCGAAAGGCGTACCGGCGAATGACGAGCCAGATGTTTGCGTCATTCGTCAGACACACCGCCGAAGCGAGAGAGGCAGGCCGCGCATCTGAGCGTTGGACTGTTCGGGTACCCGCCTGGCTGTTTTTCTATTTTGGGATTTAGCCTGGTTTGGTGGCATCCCGGCGAATTATTGCGTTCATTCGGAACTTCGACATGGCAGCACTGCACCATTGGACTACGGCAAGGTGAGAAACTTTGTTGGACAGTCTGCGACGCACTTCAAGCAATTAGGCTTACTGCCCGGCACCTAGGCTAGACTTGTGATGCAGTTAACGAAAAACAGCGTGGCCGTCGTGGAGCAGTTAATTTGAATTAAAGAATCGTACTGGGAGGTGTTTGCGACGCTTCCTATAAGCCCCAATATTATTTTAACTAATTTCGGTAGTTTTTGGGCACGCTAGTCGCACAGGGTGCTGTGACGCTGTTTCGCGTGTACTGAATTTTACTGCGACAAGTTTTGGCGTTTTCTGTGACTGCCAACATTATTGAAACTAATTTCATTACTTTTTGGGCTACCTTTCGAGCGCAGTGGGCGCGGTTGGCGCTGTGACTCGGTTAGCGAAAATCAGCTCGGCCGTGGTGCGCGGTTTCGCGTATTAATGCACTGACAAGTTCATGGCGCTTTTCTTTCTCTGACGTCCAACATTGTTGAAAATTATTTTCGATACTTTTATTTTATGAGGCCCGCTCGCCGCGCGTGTTGTGACGCAGCGAAAAGCAGCTCGGCCGTGGTGACAGTTAGTTTGGCGTGTACTGAATCTTACTGCGACAAGTTTGCGGGAATTTTTGTCCCCGCCACAATTTAAGCCTTCTTTCGGTAACCACGCTTGTCGAAAACGGGACGAGCAATCGTCAAGAGTGATAAGGTGATAACGCGGGAGTGCGTTGCTTCCGCCTGCAGAACGCACAAGAGATAAGCCAAGGAGCTCAAACGCCAGGAACTAGTAACTCGAAAATTCTGTCTTCTGAACGGCATCCACGCATTTGTCTTGAGCGCGAGTAGAAGCAATTCTGCGAGCGTCCAGCATGCTCTGGTTGAGAGCCTGTGTTGTGGCCACCTCTGTGTATTCGTAACCTACTATCGCGTCGGTTGTAGCCAAGTTCCCGAAACGCGCCGTAGACCACGCATTTGTGCTATTAAAGTGCAGGAAGTAAGTCTTGGGAAGAGGGGAATGGTTGGAATGAGAATGTGTTTGTGGTATGTACAGTATTGCTTGGGATGAGTCGGGTATTTTCTACGCCGTGTGTGTAAATACGAACTGCTTTTGTTTGTACTGCCGCCCATTCACCACTTTCGCACGCTTCGCCTCTACAGGCATTATTCTTGCATGTTAATACCAAAATAACACTTTGCTTGTAATTTTTTTCAGCTCAGGTCGTCTGGTGGAGCTTCCTGCGGAAACTACTGCTGCTTACATGGTGCCACAACGTTGGATGAATGCACAAAAAGCCCGCGACGAGCATTTATAAAGAATAAACATTTCCTCATTTCACAAGGTGTCTTGAGTCTTTATGAAATTGCACGTGGCACATATTCAATGGAGGCTTGTGAAAATCATTCGCAATCAATTTTACTTATTAATAAAATTATTTGCAAATAAATATTTAATAAAGAAATGTATTAATAAAAATTTGCTGCAAATGCAAAAAAAGAAAAGGAGAAAAAAAAACAACGGAGCCGGCGTGACGCGCACCAGCTAGTATTCAAAACGCGCGCGCCAAAACAGCAGCCGGTAGTGTGCTTCAGGTATCAACGCCCACGGCTTGGTGCGCTGCAGTTAATTCGGCCGCTGGGCTCTATGGGAGTGCCCGCTCTTGTTGTATTCCTTTCTCTATGTTGTCGCCTCGAGCTAAGCGTTCTGCACACAAATCGCGCGGGATGATCGGAGCCACGCCGGAGCGGCTACTAAGCTTCAAAGAAGCGGTACATGTTCTCAGTCGTACAGGCACGCTCACGCTCGCATCGCTCTCGGCGTATCTTTAGGTCATTCCTGCTACTGGACTTCTGCCAAAAGATTCGATATCTGCTGGGTATCGGCCATGCACTGTCGCGTGGTCTTTGCTTCTGCGAGAGAGCCTGGAATATTTTTCCCCGCTGTGAAACATCGCTGTGCGTGTCTCAGCTAACATTTACCGTAGCAACCCATTTCTTTACTCGACGGCACTCGTAACGAGTCGCAAATTTTTACTTGCCAGTATAGTGTGCACTTCTATTTCGTGCGTAATGTGCAGTGTGTGGCAGATTCTTAATCCGCGTAATCTCATTTTCTGTCCGCATTCTCTTCTCACAGGTTCTGCATGTAGCAAATGCCCATGCGCTGAAGTGTTATACGTCAAGAGCAGCTTGGCGTCGTGCAAGAGACACCCGTTGATATGGGGCTGACTCACTACGAAGCTCGCATCTCTGTTGCCACTTTCCATCAAGTAGGATATTTAACTATTTTTGTGCTGCTCTGTGGTGTACTAGCTGGCGCATGGACGCTGTGAAGGCTTACTTTCGACTTGTTGTGGATTTTAGTAGTAAAGGATAGGCTACCTTTTGAAGGGTGGTATTTCCTTTTACTTGTGAGAATGTTTACCAGCCTAACCAAGTGATACGTGCGTACTGTAAACAGCAGCACGAACAGAGGCGCACGACGGACGACGAAATAGATAGGAGCACACACGAGCGCAAGCTCTACTAAAGGATTACTTTTGATGACAAAGGTATTAAACACAGTGGTCAACTTGACAAAGTTAAAGATCCGTGCATGCGTGGCAGAAGCAGCCACGTGCGACAAGAAAAAATACAAAAAAGCCATGTCATGTAGAATAAACGTGCGTGAAAAACGATAACTATCGGACAAATTTTTCGAAAAAGCGAAAGATTTGTCCGATAAGTGATACTACCCAACGAGAAATACTCTTTTGAGAACTGCGACTTTTTCCCGCTAAGGGCAACAGACAACTTGGTTATGCATTGGTTTCGTTTGTGATCAATAAATATTGCTTCTGGAACTACTCTGGTGTTGCGGTATAGAGCAGAAAGAACAATTGCTTCATCACAAAGACCAGAACACAAGAGGACTTATGGGAGGATTATTGATCACGAAGAAAATTCATAAGCAAGATTTCTGTGACCGTTAGTGGCAAAGAGTTGCTGTAGTATTTCTCGTTAATATATCTTGCAGGACAAACCTTTCAGTTTTCATGTGTTTCTTGTTAGTTGACGCATGTGTTTATTCTACAGGACATGTCTTTCGGTCCTTCTTTGCTGTGCCAGGCTGTTTCCGCTGCGCATCTATGGCTTTTTCTTTGTGAAGTTGGCCAGTGTGTTTAAAATCTTTGTCTTCACGAATAAACTTCTAGTGGAGTCAGCGTTCATGTGTGTTCTTACCATAATTCATCCTTCTCGTCTCTGTTTGGGTGGTTGACACATATATATGTACACCAATTGCCGAAGTGTCCATAGAATTGGTAAAGGAAGTTATTTTGCACTGTTTCTTTCAAGAAGAACGCTATAGGGTCTTATCTTCTCTTTGTTTTTAACACTGATGTACATTTTTCTAGTTCAACTTCAAGGAATCCCCTGAGGAAGCCAATAAGAGTGATGGTACCTTCATTTGTGTGTAAGATCTATGAATTTCATCCATTCAAGGCATGACATGTCACATGCCTGTTTTAGGTATGCAAGCATTCGTTGTTTTTAGACATACTAAGCTGTACTTTTCAGTTCTAATGACGCTGCTTATTACTGTGCTGCATTCCCCAGACGCCGGAAGCTTTTTATGCCGTAAGTGTATGTGTTCTTTTTGAATATATTGAAGAAATATTGTCGTGAGCTTAAATATGCATGTATGTCACTTTCCTTGTAATTTTGTTCAGCACGGGTGCTGTATCTCCCTCCATCTTTGTTACTGCTTTGCCCCAATTTTTAGGGAACTTTTATGTATTTTATGCAATAAAATTCTGGTAGGATTTTAATAACACTTTACCTACATAATTGAGGAAATTGGTGCGTTTGAGGTAATTAAGGTAATTTGAGGTAATCTGCGTTTTTCACTGTATCACCAATGCGGCTGTCCAGTCATTGTAAACTTTTCTCATCCTTTATGACTATTTCTGGGGTACTTCATAATGAAAGTGCACGTGACCATTTATTTGGCTGTTTGCAATTGTGTTAACCGTGTTTTAATTACTACCAATTTTTTGTGCTAAATAATTATCTTTTCTCTTATCGTTCAAGGTATTAGCCATGCCTTATCTCTTTATTGATTGAGGTACCACTTAGTTGCTGGGTATAGTGAAAAAGGCCCCAAAAGTGCTCTCATTAGCTATGTGCAAGTCGCTAAAAATTAAACAAAAATGAGCTCACTAAATTGAGAAAATGCCACCAACAAACTCTTTTGTACCCCAAATTAACATAATTAAAGGTTGTACCGTTTGTTCTTGACTTGTGACAGGGAGATAAGCTGCATTCAGTACAAAAAAGCTTTACAAGTTTATTTCTGAACAAAGTAAACCTGGCTTGTCAGAAACATATGATTGAGGTGTTGACCATGCCAGACAACTTTCTAAATGATGTCTCGTCAATTAATAGCTAAGGTGAGTGATGTTATTTTATAAAATAATTGGGCAACAAGATTATATATGCATCTCGAAGACGAAAACCTCAGACAAGTCTAATTTGGTACTTCTATAAATTTGAATAGTCGTGAAAGACGTGTGCTAAACCTTGTATATATTTACGGGACGTCATTTGTTTCAAGTCTGTTATTTTATATTGCCCTCTCACAGTCAGCCATAACTCTTCCTGGGATGTGTTGGTGTGCGAAACATTTTAATGTAACTTATTCAATGTCTTTTGTGTATTCACTCATATAAGCAGCTTCAAGTGTTCTTGTGTTCAAAGATGGTTGTTACAAGGGTATGCTTAAGACCTGCCTTTTGAGTCGCTTTGCCTTCTAGTCATAAACTTAAGTCACAAGTGAAGACCACAATGATTGTTTTGATTCAATTCATATGTATAAATTTTTTAGATGTATTTACACTGGTAAGAGCGCTGTAGCTAGTAGCCTATGTCTTCAGGTTGCATGTAATGGTGCCTTATTTACTGTAATAATGGTTCATGTGCACGCAGCTTTAGTGTAAATAAAGGTGCTTCAAATTGATAAGCCTCTCCTTTGCTGTTGTTTGCGTTTGGGAAAGTTATGAGCAGGCACCGAGGCATGCAAGTGTGAATAGCAATACAATTTCAATATAAGAATAAAAATCCACTAGCCCAACGAAATGTCAATCATATTTAATGGAGTCTTCTGAAATCTCAATGTCATCTCAACTGGGCCACAATGTACTTTTCAGTGCTGTGGCAATAATAACTCAAGAACAGGTCAACAGAACTACCACGTCAGTTTAATGCAACATCAATGGTAACCAAACAACCATTGAACAAAACGAACACGAGCCATATGAGCACAATGGACCTTCAATGGTAACTTAACAATTATTCAGCATTGAGACACCCAATGGTGTTTCAAATAAATTTCAGTGGACAATATTCAAGAGCCGGCAACACTCAACCCAACAATTCTCCAACAAACTCTCCATAATTTCTCAATAAAAACACTCAACATTGAACAATGATATTCCAATGCCTTCTCAATAATTTTTTGTAATGGTTGCAACATAAGAATATAGAGTCTATATTAACTGGACACGGAAGAACATTCCTACAGTGGAGAAAATTAAACAACGAGCGTTAATTTTAATCGTTAGATAGGAAGTCATGATGGTTGCAGTCGTATTCGTCTTTGGCTTTTGAAACTGTGTTTAATGACGGCCCGAAAAAAATTGATAATCTCTCTAATGCTTTGGAGTCTGGTTATGCAGTAAATTTTTCTCAAGCGGCTTTGCTCTATCCATAAACACGAGCAGACTCTTCATTCCACCAAGCGCTGTAAGAATTTCTCTTATCTAGACGAATCTCAAATTCAGACTTTTTGCGAGAACCTTCCAAAGCGGAACAGATAGATATTTGTGGTTTTTTGCTCAGTGCACGCGCAGACAGAGATGAAAGACCATTTCTTCAGCATTTTCTAAAAGTATTGTAATTAATAAAACTTCGTACCTGATCACTCGTAAACGTTACAGGACGTGCTACTTCAATAACTGCTGAAAAGTGACTACTGCTTGTCGCGTACTTAACAGTCGAACAAGAAGATACTGAATTACTCGAGCCACAGAATGTAAGATCTGTTGCACAGAAAGATGTACTCTGCATAAACGTAATGGATCCTGAGTTGACACACATTAGCCCATTGTCCAATGACCAGTTCCATAATCTCGCTTGCTTTCTCCTCAAGCCAAGGCGCTTACCCATTACGAGTTACTGGTACAATGGGGTGGTAAGGGGGCGGGAGGTGTGGAGTGGTGGCATGAGGGGATGGAGATAATAGCGTAAACAAATTATCGCAATAAAATGTAAAATATGTAGTTTCTACACAATAAAATACCATACCCACACAAAATTTTTGTCGTGATGAAAACGCCGGGTTCGAGAAACAGTAGTATACTTAAGGGTGCAAAAATAATTACGAATAAACTCGCCAAATTTGCGAAAGCTTTCACTGTTATGTATAATTATTATTACAGCATTCAATTGAGGCTAAATATGTATTTACAGATGCATTTGCACACATTCTTGCACCTGAAGTTTGACGTAGAGGCCACGAAGTAATGAATAGCTATGAAAGCTTAAATAAGAAGCTTTTGTTGGAAAAAAAACTTTTAGCATCCTTTTACATAGTTAGTAAATTGACGGCAGGTCGTGATAAAATGAACTCTGGGCTAACGCTTAGCACTGAGTTGACATTTAGGTAGCGAAAGGAGACCAGAGGTGAGTAAGGAAAATGATCACTGCGTAATACGACCGGCTAATTTCGCGAAGGAAATTCTCAACAGCGGTTTTTCATATAATTAATTTTCCCGGCATAGATGCCGAAAATTTGATGAAAGAATTGACCGTTTGTAGAATCGCAGAGGCGACTATTTTGTCATCCTAGCTGCGTTGAGATGAGCCGATGTCGGCAGGCACGACATAGCAGGGCATCAATGTCCTTAAATAGACGCATAAATGACAATTCTTCATTCCACCAAAATGCGGCACACATGCTCCCTCAGAGATGGCCAGATAATTATGATTTCGTTGGTTTGCTAAGCACTTCTATGGAGATAGCTGAAATACGTTTTGCCAACTCAAATGCACCTAAAGTGCAGTGCTTGATTGTCCGCTGCTTGTTGCATGACAAGTGGGTTTATCCTTTTAGCGATGTCTTAGGACGCGAACTAAACGCGACAAAAATAACAGGCACAGGAAAATGTGTCACATCATATGAGAAATCAAACGCGAGGACATTATGTCGTTAAACTTGTTTTTACTGGTACTTACTCGCAAAAGTTCTTACTTATCATACGACATTAAAAATAAAAAAAAACCATTTGCAACATGACATCATGCAATATATCCGGACGTTGAACCCTTGCTGTAAAATTATGGTTTGCTTTCAGGCTTTAGTAGATCTATAATGACATATATAAGTTTCTTCTTCCCACCTGATTTTCTCTCTCCAATGTTGTTTTGGGCTTAAAAGTGGCGGCCACTAAATGTGTTGTCTTAATATCTGGGGGATAGGTGCAAGTATTATAGTCGCAGCGATATAATACGGACCACGATGAAGAAGAACCGAGCATCGGCGGGCATCACCATGAGATATAAGCTAGCAGAAGAGGAAGCCGGGACACCAGGCCATCGATGTTTCTCAAATACATGTGACATATTAAAACTGCTGGTCCCATGCAGTGTTTCAACGCTGATATCGACGTGTTCTGTCAGATAACGTTTTCTCCACACTTCAACCACAGCTTCGTGACTTTTGCGAATATTGTTATATTCTCTCCTTCCACAAAGATTGAGTTTCGCACAAAAAAGGCAAGATATTGCCAACAATGACAGGGTTTAGCATTGTCCTCGACCTCCTCGGTAACTGTGTAAAAATAAGTGGGGGTGATATGTGTGGTGATTTGCAGCACGTGAGGCCGCTACTGCTGCCGAGACTCAACATAGCCTCTGCGTCCTCAGGTGCTCCACCCCTGCTGCGCAGTGAGGGCCATGGCCTAATTGTAGGACTCATGAGGAAAGCAGTGGCCGAATACTGCGCCAGGGAGGCAAATTCCTGTTCTGGTGAGGGACCGTGTTTGTGATTCTTGCGGATATTTGGCAATTTTTCAGAAAGGGGTCGTAAACAAAGATTTCGCTTCTTAAAGTTGCTTGAGTCTACCTTTTCTTCTCTAGAGCAAAACATTTCATTAAAGTCAGTCCAGTGATATTCTCATAAGCGAATTTATGAGCTTCAGATTCATTTGATTTTTGCTTAGGAAGATTGAAGTTCGCCTTGAGCGAAAGCTGTCTCCTAAATTTTTCTGGCTCCTTCGCTGAATATCGTTACATGTTCATGATCGTAAGAGCGGCCATTTTTCCATACTCGCACGCTTGTTCAGCAGCAGTACTATAGTACTACTGGTAGAAGTGATGATTTTTTGACTGCATAACCAATCATGTGATGACAGAATACATTTTACCAATCGCAGTAGTGCGCTTGGCAGACCTCCGTTGCGGACTATGTCTTGTGACACAACTGAACTCCCTCATTATATATATAGGTGAGTGTTTATCCGTGTATCCAAGCTCTTCACCTTC
This sequence comes from Dermacentor variabilis, assembly GCF_050947875.1. NCBI lineage: Eukaryota > Metazoa > Arthropoda > Arachnida > Ixodida > Ixodidae > Dermacentor > Dermacentor variabilis. The sequence goes on along the minus strand of NC_134578.1, from coordinate 41,240,181 downwards.
ATGCTATTAAAAAGCTTCCTCTCTATCTGGATAGTTTCATAAAGCCTTCGACACATTATCTAAAATGATTTGCTGTCTGGCAGAAAAAGCTTTTTGGAATAAGGAAGTCCTTTGCCCGACGTTGTGAAAGTACTGTTCTATACGAATTCCTCTGGGCCTCATCACTTTTCTCATCGGCTTTTCCCATGACTTCAGCATTTCAGTAGCGATTATGCTTGTTCCTTTGTGGCCATTCGCCTTCATACAGTCCGTGCACCTATCCACCAACCCTCCCCGACCGACCCCACTCGCCTCAGGTTTGTTTTCTCCGAACTCGTCTCACTTCCATTCTCTGCTTTGAATACTTAATGAACTACCAGGAAGACAACTATTTTCTTTAAGAAAGCAGGATTCGTGGGAAGCGCACACGCATTTATCGGCGCTCCCATTCTCCCATTGCTAGTTATTACATTTACAAAACAAGTTTTGCGTTAACCAGGCTTTCAAAAATTTATAGTTGCTTTAGAAGCCAGTGAAATTTGTACATATATGATGTGACTGAGGCTTTTGTTGTATGACAGCAATCGCATGTATAGTGAGATGACTTATTCGTACCGATAAGGCGTTTTCCCATAACTTATATGAACTCAAATCAAGATAAATCTTCATAACGCAAAATTGTACTACATCACTATGGACCACATAATTCCCATGATAAGAAAGCACTGAAACTCTGCGCAAATAAGATACCCACATTTTTTTTATGTTTCGGGGCTTCCTCTTTGGACAGGATACCGATAGCTGGCGGCCCGTGTGACCGAGTTGCAGAAGTGCTGTCATCGGTCATCTCTGCCTATCCGAAAAGAGCACCTGCAGATTACACATGTGAAAGTGCGCTGAAAGAATTGGTGACAGAGATAGATGTCATGGCGGCAGTTATACGGACGTCGTTGTTTAAAACATGGGCATTCACAGGTCCATGGGTTCACTGATCACCGTAATTCCATTCCTTTATCTCCTCTGGAAGGTGAGATCTGGACCATTCCCACTGCTGTAGTTGTTGAGCGGATCCATTCGATTCTTCAGAATCTAGTAAATGAAAAAATTTCTCTACAACGATCTGGTGTTTGCGCATCCGTGCCTAGTAACTAAAATATATCTTATAAGTCCTAGCAACGTTAGAAATAATGATTCGTGCTATTTTTATGCAGAACAAACATGCTTGTTGGGATTCTTTCTCTTCAACGCGCTGTTCTTTGTAATGTTACATCTGCGGTTTCTGAAAGAAGCTGTTTCTAAATTTTGGTTTCGGCCAAACTGTTTATGCCAATGTACAGTCAGAACTTTAAGATAAGTCCTTCAAGAAGAATGTTTTGAGCACACGCATCGTAGAACATTTGATTGTTCCGCTTAGACCAAATGCCTCGTCAATACAGTACCGATATTTTCGAAGCTATATTTCACCAGCACTTATGAAATATGCGTACTTTGTGTGGTTTTGCGTGCCAAAACAATGATACGATGACGAGGCACGCTACTTTTCTAGGAAGTGTTTTAACTCTACCTTAAAATGTTGTCTTGCTCGTCAGATAGCATGAAAAAATATGTAATAACGATGTACAGTGTTTAATGGCACAATGGCCAGGTATGGCGAAAGAGCGCCAAGAAGTGGCATTGAGTGATAACTATAACACGGCAATCAGCACTCGAATATAATTATAACCCTAATAATAATTGTAAATATTCATCTCATCTATAGTATCTAAAGCGCGCGTTGTTTCTTGCCTCTGCGTGTAGTAGTTAAGAGAGCCAGTTTAAGGGCGGAGAAGAGGGAAGAAAAAGAAAGCAAACTTGCAGCGCCGTGGTTTTAAGGCGCAACCGTGGTAGAGAAACGGAAAGGCGATATAAGCATGCGTGGCCATGATACGCACACGACAAACTGCCTTACAATATTTAGACTTGAGGGGAAGCTTCGTTAACAAACTATAACACGGCAATGAGCACTCGAATACGACGAGAGAAATAATTGAGACGTGGAAAATTCCCTTGAAATAAATCTGGTTTGCGAGACAAATGCTTGTATGTATTGAATCTCTTAAAAGATGAGGGGGGAAATATGCGCTCACCGAGAGGGCATCGTCCGCACGAGACCACCGCCAGGCTCCTTACGGGGATGTGGAGAGCTTCGCGGCCGGAACGAAGCCCCCCCTCTCCGCCGGCCAGGCGTGGAAAACGCGCTTTCCGATCGCTCAAGGTTGCGTAGGAATGGTATAGTTCTAGCGTCTAGGAAAAGTTTTAACAGGTGCGAGGACGGCACGCATAGCGTGGGAAGCTAGCCGCCGGAATAGCTATCTTCGAGAGCTATTCTATATTATATTATATTATACTTCGAGAGCTATGACTGATGCTTTTCTATATATATGTATTCATCTCATCTATGCGATCGCATGCGCGTGCTGTTTCTTTGTCTCTGCGTGTAGTAGTTAAGAGAGTCAGTTTAAGGGCGGAGAAGAGGGAAGGAAAGGAAAGCAAACTTGTAGCGCCGTGGTTTTAAAGCGCAACCGTGGTAGAGAAACGGAAAGGCGATATAAGCATGCGTGGCCATGATACGCACACGACAAACTGCCTTAAGGTATTTAGAATTGAGGGGTAGTTTCGCTAACAAACTATAACACGGCAATCAGCACTCGAATACGACGAGAGAAATAATTGAGACGTGGAAAATTCCCTTGAAATAAATCTGGTTTGCGAGACAAGTGCTTGTATGTATTGAATCTCTTAAAAGATGAGGGGGGAAATATGCGCTCACCGAGAGGGCATCGTCCGCACGAGACCACCGCCAGGCTCCTTACGGGGATGTGGAGAGCTTCGCGGCCGGAACGAAGCCCCCCCTCTCCGCCGGCCAGGCGTGGAAAACGCGCTTTCCGATCGCTCAAGGTTGCGTAGGAATGGTATAGTTCTAGCGTCTAGGAAAAGTTTTAACAGGTGCGAGGACGGCACGCATAGCGTGGGAAGCTAGCCGCCGGAATAGCTATCTTCGAGAGCTATTCTATATTATATTATATTATACTTCGAGAGCTATGACTGATGCTTTTCTATATATATGTATTCATCTCATCTATGCGATCGCATGCGCGTGCTGTTTCTTTGTCTCTGCGTGTAGTAGTTAAGAGAGTCAGTTTAAGGGCGGAGAAGAGGGAAGGAAAGGAAAGCAAACTTGTAGCGCCGTGGTTTTAAAGCGCAACCGTGGTAGAGAAACGGAAAGGCGATATAAGCATGCGTGGCCATGATACGCACACGACAAACTGCCTTAAGGTATTTAGAATTGAGGGGTAGTTTCGCTAACAAACTATAACACGGCAATCAGCACTCGAATATAATTATAACCCTAATAATAATTGTAAATATTCATCTCATCTATAGTATCTAAAGCGCGCGTTGTTTCTTGCCTCTGCGTGTAGTAGTTAAGAGAGCCAGTTTAAGGGCGGAGAAGAGGGAAGAAAAAGAAAGCAAACTTGCAGCGCCGTGGTTTTAAGGCGCAACCGTGGTAGAGAAACGGAAAGGCGATATAAGCATGCGTGGCCATGATACGCACACGACAAACTGCCTTACAATATTTAGACTTGAGGGGAAGCTTCGTTAACAAACTATAACACGGCAATGAGCACTCGAATACGACGAGAGAAATAATTGAGACGTGGAAAATTCCCTTGAAATAAATCTGGTTTGCGAGACAAATGCTTGTATGTACTGAATCTCTTAAAAGATGAGGGGGGAAATATGCGCTCACCGAGAGGGCATCGTCCGCACGAGACCACCGCCAGGCTCCTTACGGGGATGTGGAGAGCTTCGCGGCCGGAACGAAGCCCCCCCTCTCCGCCGGCCAGGCGTGGAAAACGCGCTTTCCGATCGCTCAAGGTTGCGTAGGAATGGTATAGTTCTAGCGTCTAGGAAAAGTTTTAACAGGTGCGAGGACGGCACGCATAGCGTGGGAAGCTAGCCGCCGGAATAGCTATCTTCGAGAGCTATTCTATATTATATAATATTATACTTCGAGAGCTATGACTGATGCTTTTCTATATATATGTATTCATCTCATCTATGCGATCGCATGCGCGTGCTGTTTCTTTGTCTCTGCGTGTAGTAGTTAAGAGAGTCAGTTTAAGGGCGGAGAAGAGGGAAGGAAAGGAAAGCAAACTTGTAGCGCCGTGGTTTTAAAGCGCAACCGTGGTAGAGAAACGGAAAGGCGATATAAGCATGCGTGGCCATGATACGCACACGACAAACTGCCTTAAGGTATTTAGAATTGAGGGGCAGTTTCGCTAACAAACTATAACACGGCAATCAGCACTCGAATATAATTATAACCCTAATAATAATTGTAAATATTCATCTCATCTATAGTATCTAAAGCGCGCGTTGTTTCTTGCCTCTGCGTGTAGTAGTTAAGAGAGCCAGTTTAAGGGCGGAGAAGAGGGAAGAAAAAGAAAGCAAACTTGCAGCGCCGTGGTTTTAAGGCGCAACCGTGGTAGAGAAACGGAAAGGCGATATAAGCATGCGAGGCCATGATACGCACACGACAAACTGCCTTACAATATTTAGACTTGAGGGGAAGCTTCGTTAACAAACTATAACACGGCAATGAGCACTCGAATACGACGAGAGAAATAATTGAGACGTGGAAAATTCCCTTGAAATAAATCTGGTTTGCGAGACAAATGCTTGTATGTATTGAATCTCTTAAAAGATGAGGGGGGAAATATGCGCTCACCGAGAGGGCATCGTCCGCACGAGACCACCGCCAGGCTCCTTACGGGGATGTGGAGAGCTTCGCGGCCGGAACGAAGCCCCCCCTCTCCGCCGGCCAGGCGTGGAAAACGCGCTTTCCGATCGCTCAAGGTTGCGTAGGAATGGTATAGTTCTAGCGTCTAGGAAAAGTTTTAACAGGTGCGAGGACGGCACGCATAGCGTGGGAAGCTAGCCGTCGGAATAGCTATCTTCGAGAGCTATTCTATATTATATTATATTATACTTCGAGAGCTATGACTGATGCTTTTCTATATATATGTATTCATCTCATCTATGCGATCGCATGCGCGTGCTGTTTCTTTGTCTCTGCGTGTTGTAGTTAAGAGAGTCAGTTTAAGGGCGGAGAAGAGGGAAGGAAAGGAAAGCAAACTTGTAGCGCCGTGGTTTTAAAGCGCAACCGTGGTAGAGAAACGGAAAGGCGATATAAGCATGCGTGGCCATGATACGCACACGACAAACTGCCTTAAGGTATTTAGAATTGAGGGGCAGTTTCGCTAACAAACTATAACACGGCAATCAGCACTCGAATATAATTATAACCCTAATAATAATTGTAAATATTCATCTCATCTATAGTATCTAAAGCGCGCGTTGTTTCTTGCCTCTGCGTGTAGTAGTTGAGAGAGCCAGTTTAAGGGCGGAGAAGAGGGAAGAAAAAGAAAGCAAACTTGCAGCGCCGTGGTTTTAAGGCGCAACCGTGGTAGAGAAACGGAAAGGCGATATAAGCATGCGTGGCCATGATACGCACACGACAAACTGCCTTACAATATTTAGACTTGAGGGGAAGCTTCGTTAACAAACTATAACACGGCAATGAGCACTCGAATACGACGAGAGAAATAATTGAGACGTGGAAAATTCCCTTGAAATAAATCTGGTTTGCGAGACAAATGCTTGTATGTATTGAATCTCTTAAAAGATGAGGGGGGAAATATGCGCTCACCGAGAGGGCATCGTCCGCACGAGACCACCGCCAGGCTCCTTACGGGGATGTGGAGAGCTTCGCGGCCGGAACGAAGCCCCCCCTCTCCGCCGGCCAGGCGTGGAAAACGCGCTTTCCGATCGCTCAAGGTTGCGTAGGAATGGTATAGTTCTAGCGTCTAGGAAAAGTTTTAACAGGTGCGAGGACGGCACGCATAGCGTGGGAAGCTAGCCGCCGGAATAGCTATCTTCGAGAGCTATTCTATATTATATTATATTATACTTCGAGAGCTATGACTGATGCTTTTCTATATATATGTATTCATCTCATCTATGCGATCGCATGCGCGTGCTGTTTCTTTGTCTCTGCGTGTAGTAGTTAAGAGAGTCAGTTTAAGGGCGGAGAAGAGGGAAGGAAAGGAAAGCAAACTTGTAGCGCCGTGGTTTTAAAGCGCAACCGTGGTAGAGAAACGGAAAGGCGATATAAGCATGCGTGGCCATGATACGCACACGACAAACTGCCTTAAGGTATTTAGAATTGAGGGGTAGTTTCGCTAACAAACTATAACACGGCAATCAGCACTCGAATATAATTATAACCCTAATAATAATTGTAAATATTCATCTCATCTATAGTATCTAAAGCGCGCGTTGTTTCGTGCCTCTGCGTGTAGTAGTTAAGAGAGCCAGTTTAAGGGCGGAGAAGAGGGAAGAAAAAGAAAGCAAACTTGCAGCGCCGTGGTTTTAAGGCGCAACCGTGGTAGAGAAACGGAAAGGCGATATAAGCATGCGTGGCCATGATACGCACACGACAAACTGCCTTACAATATTTAGACTTGAGGGGAAGCTTCGTTAACAAACTATAACACGGCAATGAGCACTCGAATACGACGAGAGAAATAATTGAGACGTGGAAAATTCCCTTGAAATAAATCTGGTTTGCGAGACAAATGCTTGTATGTATTGAATCTCTTAAGAAATGAGGGGGGAAATATGCGCTCACCGAGAGGGCATCGTCCGCACGAGACCACCGCCAGGCTCCTTACGGGGATGTGGAGAGCTTCGCGGCCGGAACGAAGCCCCCCCTCTCCGCCGGCCAGGCGTGGAAAACGCGCTTTCCGATCGCTCAAGCTTGCGTAGGAATGGTATAGTTCTAGCGTCTAGGAAAAGTTTTAACAGGTGCGAGGACGGCACGCATAGCGTGGGAAGCTAGCCGCCGGAATAGCTATCTTCGAGAGCTATTCTATATTATATTATATTATACTTCGAGAGCTATGACTGATGCTTTTCTATATATATGTATTCATCTCATCTATGCGATCGCAAGCGCGTGCTGTTTCGTTGTCTCTGCGTGTAGTAGTTAAGAGAGTCAGCTTAAGGGCGGAGAAGAGGGAAGGAAAGGAAAGCAAACTTGTAGCGCCGTGGTTTTAAAGCGCAACCGTGGTAGAGAAACGGAAAGGCGATATAAGCATGCGTGGCCATGATACGCACACGACAAACTGCCTTAAGGTATTTAGAATTGAGGGGTAGTTTCGCTAACAAACTATAACACGGCAATCAGCACTCGAATATAATTATAACCCTAATAATAATTGTAAATATTCATCTCATCTATAGTATCTAAAGCGCGCGTTGTTTCTTGCCTCTGCGTGTAGTAGTTAAGAGAGCCAGTTTAAGGGCGGAGAAGAGGGAAGAAAAAGAAAGCAAACTTGCAGCGCCGTGGTTTTAAGGCGCAACCGTGGTAGAGAAACGGAAAGGCGATATAAGCATGCGTGGCCATGATACGCACACGACAAACTGCCTTACAATATTTAGACTTGAGGGGAAGCTTCGTTAACAAACTATAACACGGCAATGAGCACTCGAATACGACGAGAGAAATAATTGAGACGTGGAAAATTCCCTTGAAATAAATCTGGTTTGCGAGACAAATGCTTGTATGTATTGAATCTCTTAAAAGATGAGGGGGGAAATATGCGCTCACCGAGAGGGCATCGTCCGCACGAGACCACCGCCAGGCTCCTTACGGGGATGTGGAGAGCTTCGCGGCCGGAACGAAGCCCCCCCTCTCCGCCGGCCAGGCGTGGAAAACGCGCTTTCCGATCGCTCAAGGTTGCGTAGGAATGGTATAGTTCTAGCGTCTAGGAAAAGTTTTAACAGGTGCGAGGACGGCACGCATAGCGTGGGAAGCTAGCCGCCGGAATAGCTATCTTCGAGAGCTATTCTATATTATATTATATTATACTTCGAGAGCTATGACTGATGCTTTTCTATATATATGTATTCATCTCATCTATGCGATCGCATGCGCGTGCTGTTTCTTTGTCTCTGCGTGTAGTAGTTAAGAGAGTCAGTTTAAGGGCGGAGAAGAGGGAAGGAAAGGAAAGCAAACTTGTAGCGCCGTGGTTTTAAAGCGCAACCGTGGTAGAGAAACGGAAAGGCGATATAAGCATGCGTGGCCATGATACGCACACGACAAACTGCCTTAAGGTATTTAGAATTGAGGGGTAGTTTCGCTAACAAACTATAACACGGCAATCAGCACTCGAATATAATTATAACCCTAATAATAATTGTAAATATTCATCTCATCTATAGCATCTAAAGCGCGCGTTGTTTCTTGCCTCTGCGTGTAGTAGTTAAGAGAGCCAGTTTAAGGGCGGAGAAGAGGGAAGAAAAAGAAAGCAAACTTGCAGCGCCGTGGTTTTAAGGCGCAACCGTGGTAGAGAAACGGAAAGGCGATATAAGCATGCGTGGCCATGATACGCACACGACAAACTGCCTTACAATATTTAGACTTGAGGGGAAGCTTCGTTAACAAACTATAACACGGCAATGAGCACTCGAATACGACGAGAGAAATAATTGAGACGTGGAAAATTCCCTTGAAATAAATCTGGTTTGCGAGACAAATGCTTGTATGTATTGAATCTCTTAAGAAATGAGGGGGGAAATATGCGCTCACCGAGAGGGCATCGTCCGCACGAGACCACCGCCAGGCTCCTTACGGGGATGTGGAGAGCTTCGCGGCCGGAACGAAGCCCCCCCTCTCCGCCGGCCAGGCGTGGAAAACGCGCTTTCCGATCGCTCAAGCTTGCGTAGGAATGGTATAGTTCTAGCGTCTAGGAAAAGTTTTAACAGGTGCGAGGACGGCACGCATAGCGTGGGAAGCTAGCCGCCGGAATAGCTATCTTCGAGAGCTATTCTATATTATATTATATTATACTTCGAGAGCTATGACTGATGCTTTTCTATATATATGTATTCATCTCATCTATGCGATCGCAAGCGCGTGCTGTTTCGTTGTCTCTGCGTGTAGTAGTTAAGAGAGTCAGCTTAAGGGCGGAGAAGAGGGAAGGAAAGGAAAGCAAACTTGTAGCGCCGTGGTTTTAAAGCGCAACCGTGGTAGAGAAACGGAAAGGCGATATAAGCATGCGTGGCCATGATACGCACACGACAAACTGCCTTAAGGTATTTAGAATTGAGGGGTAGTTTCGCTAACAAACTATAACACGGCAATCAGCACTCGAATATAATTATAACCCTAATAATAATTGTAAATATTCATCTCATCTATAGTATCTAAAGCGCGCGTTGTTTCTTGCCTCTGCGTGTAGTAGTTAAGAGAGCCAGTTTAAGGGCGGAGAAGAGGGAAGAAAAAGAAAGCAAACTTGCAGCGCCGTGGTTTTAAGGCGCAACCGTGGTAGAGAAACGGAAAGGCGATATAAGCATGCGTGGCCATGATACGCACACGACAAACTGCCTTACAATATTTAGACTTGAGGGGAAGCTTCGTTAACAAACTATAACACGGCAATGAGCACTCGAATACGACGAGAGAAATAATTGAGACGTGGAAAATTCCCTTGAAATAAATCTGGTTTGCGAGACAAATGCTTGTATGTATTGAATCTCTTAAAAGATGAGGGGGGAAATATGCGCTCACCGAGAGGGCATCGTCCGCACGAGACCACCGCCAGGCTCCTTACGGGGATGTGGAGAGCTTCGCGGCCGGAACGAAGCCCCCCCTCTCCGCCGGCCAGGCGTGGAAAACGCGCTTTCCGATCGCTCAAGGTTGCGTAGGAATGGTATAGTTCTAGCGTCTAGGAAAAGTTTTAACAGGTGCGAGGACGGCACGCATAGCGTGGGAAGCTAGCCGCCGGAATAGCTATCTTCGAGAGCTATTCTATATTATATTATATTATACTTCGAGAGCTATGACTGATGCTTTTCTATATATATGTATTCATCTCATCTATGCGATCGCATGCGCGTGCTGTTTCTTTGTCTCTGCGTGTAGTAGTTAAGAGAGTCAGTTTAAGGGCGGAGAAGAGGGAAGGAAAGGAAAGCAAACTTGTAGCGCCGTGGTTTTAAAGCGCAACCGTGGTAGAGAAACGGAAAGGCGATATAAGCATGCGTGGCCATGATACGCACACGACAAACTGCCTTAAGGTATTTAGAATTGAGGGGTAGTTTCGCTAACAAACTATAACACGGCAATCAGCACTCGAATATAATTATAACCCTAATAATAATTGTAAATATTCATCTCATCTATAGCATCTAAAGCGCGCGTTGTTTCTTGCCTCTGCGTGTAGTAGTTAAGAGAGCCAGTTTAAGGGCGGAGAAGAGGGAAGAAAAAGAAAGCAAACTTGCAGCGCCGTGGTTTTAAGGCGCAACCGTGGTAGAGAAACGGAAAGGCGATATAAGCATGCGTGGCCATGATACGCACACGACAAACTGCCTTACAATATTTAGACTTGAGGGGAAGCTTCGTTAACAAACTATAACACGGCAATGAGCACTCGAATACGACGAGAGAAATAATTGAGACGTGGAAAATTCCCTTGAAATAAATCTGGTTTGCGAGACAAATGCTTGTATGTATTGAATCTCTTAAAAGATGAGGGGGGAAATATGCGCTCACCGAGAGGGCATCGTCCGCACGAGACCACCGCCAGGCTCCTTACGGGGATGTGGAGAGCTTCGCGGCCGGAACGAAGCCCCCCCTCTCCGCCGGCCAGGCGTGGAAAACGCGCTTTCCGATCGCTCAAGGTTGCGTAGGAATGGTATAGTTCTAGCGTCTAGGAAAAGTTTTAACAGGTGCGAGGACGGCACGCATAGCGTGGGAAGCTAGCCGCCGGAATAGCTATCTTCGAGAGCTATTCTATATTATATTATATTATACTTCGAGAGCTATGACTGATGCTTTTCTATATATATGTATTCATCTCATCTATGCGATCGCATGCGCGTGCTGTTTCTTTGTCTCTGCGTGTAGTAGTTAAGAGAGTCAGTTTAAGGGCGGAGAAGAGGGAAGGAAAGGAAAGCAAACTTGTAGCGCCGTGGTTTTAAAGCGCAACCGTGGTAGAGAAACGGAAAGGCGATATAAGCATGCGTGGCCATGATACGCACACGACAAACTGCCTTAAGGTTTTTAGAATTGAGGGGTAGTTTCGCTAACAAACTATAACACGGCAATCAGCACTCGAATATAATTATAACCCTAATAATAATTGTAAATATTCATCTCATCTATAGTATCTAAAGCGCGCGTTGTTTCTTGCCTCTGCGTGTAGTAGTTAAGAGAGCCAGTTTAAGGGCGGAGAAGAGGGAAGAAAAAGAAAGCAAACTTGCAGCGCCGTGGTTTTAAGGCGCAACCGTGGTAGAGAAACGGAAAGGCGATATAAGCATGCGTGGCCATGATACGCACACGACAAACTGCCTTACAATATTTAGACTTGAGGGGAAGCTTCGTTAACAAACTATAACACGGCAATGAGCACTCGAATACGACGAGAGAAATAATTGAGACGTGGAAAATTCCCTTGAAATAAATCTGGTTTGCGAGACAAATGCTTGTATGTATTGAATCTCTTAAAAGATGAGGGGGGAAATATGCGCTCACCGAGAGGGCATCGTCCGCACGAGACCACCGCCAGGCTCCTTACGGGGATGTGGAGAGCTTCGCGGCCGGAACGAAGCCCCCCCTCTCCGCCGGCCAGGCGTGGAAAACGCGCTTTCCGATCGCTCAAGGTTGCGTAGGAATGGTATAGTTCTAGCGTCTAGGAAAAGTTTTAACAGGTGCGAGGACGGCACGCATAGCGTGGGAAGCTAGCCGCCGGAATAGCTATCTTCGAGAGCTATTCTATATTATATTATATTATACTTCGAGAGCTATGACTGATGCTTTTCTATATATATGTATTCATCTCATCTATGCGATCGCATGCGCGTGCTGTTTCTTTGTCTCTGCGTGTAGTAGTTAAGAGAGTCAGTTTAAGGGCGGAGAAGAGGGAAGGAAAGGAAAGCAAACTTGTAGCGCCGTGGTTTTAAAGCGCAACCGTGGTAGAGAAACGGAAAGGCGATATAAGCATGCGTGGCCATGATACGCACACGACAAACTGCCTTAAGGTATTTAGAATTGAGGGGTAGTTTCGCTAACAAACTATAACACGGCAATCAGCACTCGAATATAATTATAACCCTAATAATAATTGTAAATATTCATCTCATCTATAGCATCTAAAGCGCGCGTTGTTTCTTGCCTCTGCGTGTAGTAGTTAAGAGAGCCAGTTTAAGGGCGGAGAAGAGGGAAGAAAAAGAAAGCAAACTTGCAGCGCCGTGGTTTTAAGGCGCAACCGTGGTAGAGAAACGGAAAGGCGATATAAGCATGCGTGGCCATGATACGCACACGACAAACTGCCTTACAATATTTAGACTTGAGGGGAAGCTTCGTTAACAAACTATAACACGGCAATGAGCACTCGAATACGACGAGAGAAATAATTGAGACGTGGAAAATTCCCTTGAAATAAATCTGGTTTGCGAGACAAATGCTTGTATGTATTGAATCTCTTAAAAGATGAGGGGGGAAATATGCGCTCACCGAGAGGGCATCGTCCGCACGAGACCACCGCCAGGCTCCTTACGGGGATGTGGAGAGCTTCGCGGCCGGAACGAAGCCCCCCCTCTCCGCCGGCCAGGCGTGGAAAACGCGCTTTCCGATCGCTCAAGGTTGCGTAGGAATGGTATAGTTCTAGCGTCTAGGAAAAGTTTTAACAGGTGCGAGGACGGCACGCATAGCGTGGGAAGCTAGCCGCCGGAATAGCTATCTTCGAGAGCTATTCTATATTATATTATATTATACTTCGAGAGCTATGACTGATGCTTTTCTATATATATGTATTCATCTCATCTATGCGATCGCATGCGCGTGCTGTTTCTTTGTCTCTGCGTGTAGTAGTTAAGAGAGTCAGTTTAAGGGCGGAGAAGAGGGAAGGAAAGGAAAGCAAACTTGTAGCGCCGTGGTTTTAAAGCGCAACCGTGGTAGAGAAACGGAAAGGCGATATAAGCATGCGTGGCCATGATACGCACACGACAAACTGCCTTAAGGTATTTAGAATTGAGGGGTAGTTTCGCTAACAAACTATAACACGGCAATCAGCACTCGAATATAATTATAACCCTAATAATAATTGTAAATATTCATCTCATCTATAGTATCTAAAGCGCGCGTTGTTTCTTGCCTCTGCGTGTAGTAGTTAAGAGAGCCAGTTTAAGGGCGGAGAAGAGGGAAGAAAAAGAAAGCAAACTTGCAGCGCCGTGGTTTTAAGGCGCAACCGTGGTAGAGAAACGGAAAGGCGATATAAGCATGCGTGGCCATGATACGCACACGACAAACTGCCTTACAATATTTAGACTTGAGGGGAAGCTTCGTTAACAAACTATAACACGGCAATGAGCACTCGAATACGACGAGAGAAATAATTGAGACGTGGAAAATTCCCTTGAAATAAATCTGGTTTGCGAGACAAATGCTTGTATGTATTGAATCTCTTAAAAGATGAGGGGGGAAATATGCGCTCACCGAGAGGGCATCGTCCGCACGAGACCACCGCCAGGCTCCTTACGGGGATGTGGAGAGCTTCGCGGCCGGAACGAAGCCCCCCCTCTCCGCCGGCCAGGCGTGGAAAACGCGCTTTCCGATCGCTCAAGGTTGCGTAGGAATGGTATAGTTCTAGCGTCTAGGAAAAGTTTTAACAGGTGCGAGGATGGCACGCATAGCGTGGGAAGCTAGCCACCGGAATAGCTATCTTCGAGAGCTATTCTATATTATATTATATTATACTTCGAGAGCTATGACTGATGCTTTTCTATATATATGTATTCATCTCATCTATGCGATCGCATGCGCGTGCTGTTTCTTTGTCTCTGCGTGTAGTAGTTAAGAGAGTCAGTTTAAGGGCGGAGAAGAGGGAAGGAAAGGAAAGCAAACTTGTAGCGCCGTGGTTTTAAAGCGCAACCGTGGTAGAGAAACGGAAAGGCGATATAAGCATGCGTGGCCATGATACGCACACGACAAACTGCCTTAAGGTATTTAGAATTGAGGGGTAGTTTCGCTAACAAACTATAACACGGCAATCAGCACTCGAATATAATTATAACCCTAATAATAATTGTAAATATTCATCTCATCTATAGTATCTAAAGCGCGCGTTGTTTCTTGCCTCTGCGTGTAGTAGTTAAGAGAGCCAGTTTAAGGGCGGAGAAGAGGGAAGAAAAAGAAAGCAAACTTGCAGCGCCGTGGTTTTAAGGCGCAACCGTGGTAGAGAAACGGAAAGGCGATATAAGCATTCGTGGCCATGATACGCACACGACAAACTGCCTTACAATATTTAGACTTGAGGGGAAGCTTCGTTAACAAACTATAACACGGCAATGAGCACTCGAATACGACGAGAGAAATAATTGAGACGTGGAAAATTCCCTTGAAATAAATCTGGTTTGCGAGACAAATGCTTGTATGTATTGAATCTCTTAAAAGATGAGGGGGGAAATATGCGCTCACCGAGAGGGCATCGTCCGCACGAGACCACCGCCAGGCTCCTTACGGGGATGTGGAGAGCTTCGCGGCCGGAACGAAGCCCCCCCTCTCCGCCGGCCAGGCGTGGAAAACGCGCTTTCCGATCGCTCAAGGTTGCGTAGGAATGGTATAGTTCTAGCGTCTAGGAAAAGTTTTAACAGGTGCGAGGACGGCACGCGTAGCGTGGGAAGCTAGCCGCCGGAATAGCTATCTTCGAGAGCTATTCTATATTATATTATATTATACTTCGAGAGCTATGACTGATGCTTTTCTATATATATGTATTCATCTCATCTATGCGATCGCATGCGCGTGCTGTTTCTTTGTCTCTGCGTGTAGTAGTTAAGAGAGTCAGTTTAAGGGCGGAGAAGAGGGAAGGAAAGGAAAGCAAACTTGTAGCGCCGTGGTTTTAAAGCGCAACCGTGGTAGAGAAACGGAAAGGCGATATAAGCATGCGTGGCCATGATACGCACACGACAAACTGCCTTAAGGTATTTAGAATTGAGGGGTAGTTTCGCTAACAAACTATAACACGGCAATCAGCACTCGAATATAATTATAACCCTAATAATAATTGTAAATATTCATCTCATCTATAGTATCTAAAGCGCGCGTTGTTTCTTGCCTCTGCGTGTAGTAGTTAAGAGAGCCAGTTTAAGGGCGGAGAAGAGGGAAGAAAAAGAAAGCAAACTTGCAGCGCCGTGGTTTTAAGGCGCAACCGTGGTAGAGAAACGGAAAGGCGATATAAGCATGCGTGGCCATGATACGCACACGACAAACTGCCTTACAATATTTAGACTTGAGGGGAAGCTTCGTTAACAAACTATTACACGGCAATGAGCACTCGAATACGACGAGAGAAATAATTGAGACGTGGAAAATTCCCTTGAAATAAATCTGGTTTGCGAGACAAATGCTTGTATGTATTGAATCTCTTAAAAGATGAGGGGGGAAATATGCGCTCACCGAGAGGGCATCGTCCGCACGAGACCACCGCCAGGCTCCTTACGGGGATGTGGAGAGCTTCGCGGCCGGAACGAAGCCCCCCCTCTCCGCCGGCCAGGCGTGGAAAACGCGCTTTCCGATCGCTCAAGGTTGCGTAGGAATGGTATAGTTCTAGCGTCTAGGAAAAGTTTTAACAGGTGCGAGGACGGCACGCATAGCGTGGGAAGCTAGCCGCCGGAATAGCTATCTTCGAGAGCTATTCTATATTATATTATATTATACTTCGAGAGCTATGACTGATGCTTTTCTATATATATGTATTCATCTAATCTATGCGATCGCATGCGCGTGCTGTTTCTTTGTCTCTGCGTGTAGTAGTTAAGAGAGTCAGTTTAAGGGCGGAGAAGAGGGAAGGAAAGGAAAGCAAACTTGTAGCGCCGTGGTTTTAAAGCGCAACCGTGGTAGAGAAACGGAAAGGCGATATAAGCATGCGTGGCCATGATACGCACACGACAAACTGCCTTAAGGTATTTAGAATTGAGGGGTAGTTTCGCTAACAAACTATAACACGGCAATCAGCACTCGAATATAATTATAACCCTAATAATAATTGTAAATATTCATCTCATCTATAGTATCTAAAGCGCGCGTTGTTTCTTGCCTCTGCGTGTAGTAGTTAAGAGAGCCAGTTTAAGGGCGGAGAAGAGGGAAGAAAAAGAAAGCAAACTTGCAGCGCCGTGGTTTTAAGGCGCAACCGTGGTAGAGAAACGGAAAGGCGATATAAGCATGCGTGGCCATGATACGCACAGGACAAACTGCCTTACAATATTTAGACTTGAGGGGAAGCTTCGTTAACAAACTATAACACGACAATGAGCACTCGAATACGACGAGAGAAATAATTGAGACGTGGAAAATTCCCTTGAAATAAATCTGGTTTGCGAGACAAATGCTTGTATGTATTGAATCTCTTAAAAGATGAGGGGGGAAATATGCGCTCACCGAGAGGGCATCGTCCGCACGAGACCACCGCCAGGCTCCTTACGGGGATGTGGAGAGCTTCGCGGCCGGAACGAAGCCCCCCCTCTCCGCCGGCCAGGCGTGGAAAACGCGCTTTCCGATCGCTCAAGGTTGCGTAGGAATGGTATAGTTCTAGCGTCTAGGAAAAGTTTTAACAGGTGCGAGGACGGCACGCGTAGCGTGGGAAGCTAGCCGCCGGAATAGCTATCTTCGAGAGCTATTCTATATTATATTATATTATACTTCGAGAGCTATGACTGATGCTTTTCTATATATATGTATTCATCTCATCTATGCGATCGCATGCGCGTGCTGTTTCTTTGTCTCTGCGTGTAGTAGTTAAGAGAGTCAGTTTAAGGGCGGAGAAGAGGGAAGGAAAGGAAAGCAAACTTGTAGCGCCGTGGTTTTAAAGCGCAACCGTGGTAGAGAAACGGAAAGGCGATATAAGCATGCGTGGCCATGATACGCACACGACAAACTGCCTTAAGGTATTTAGAATTGAGGGGTAGTTTCGCTAACAAACTATAACACGGCAATCAGCACTCGAATATAATTATAACCCTAATAATAATTGTAAATATTCATCTCATCTATAGTATCTAAAGCGCGCGTTGTTTCTTGCCTCTGCGTGTAGTAGTTAAGAGAGCCAGTTTAAGGGCGGAGAAGAGGGAAGAAAAAGAAAGCAAACTTGCAGCGCCGTGGTTTTAAGGCGCAACCGTGGTAGAGAAACGGAAAGGCGATATAAGCATGCGTGGCCATGATACGCACACGACAAACTGCCTTACAATATTTAGACTTGAGGGGAAGCTTCGTTAACAAACTATTACACGGCAATGAGCACTCGAATACGACGAGAGAAATAATTGAGACATGGAAAATTCCCTTGAAATAAATCTGGTTTGCGAGACAAATGCTTGTATGTATTGAATCTCTTAAAAGATGAGGGGGGAAATATGCGCTCACCGAGAGGGCATCGTCCGCACGAGACCACCGCCAGGCTCCTTACGGGGATGTGGAGAGCTTCGCGGCCGGAACGAAGCCCCCCCTCTCCGCCGGCCAGGCGTGGAAAACGCGCTTTCCGATCGCTCAAGGTTGCGTAGGAATGGTATAGTTCTAGCGTCTAGGAAAAGTTTTAACAGGTGCGAGGACGGCACGCATAGCGTGGGAAGCTAGCCGCCGGAATAGCTATCTTCGAGAGCTATTCTATATTATATTATATTATACTTCGAGAGCTATGACTGATGCTTTTCTATATATATGTATTCATCTCATCTATGCGATCGCATGCGCGTGCTGTTTCTTTGTCTCTGCGTGTAGTAGTTAAGAGAGTCAGTTTAAGGGCGGAGAAGAGGAAAGGAAAGGAAAGCAAACTTGTAGCGCCGTGGTTTTAAAGCGCAACCGTGGTAGAGAAACGGAAAGGCGATATAAGCATGCGTGGCCATGATACGCACACGACAAACTGCCTTAAGGTATTTAGAATTGAGGGGTAGTTTCGCTAACAAACTATAACACGGCAATCAGCACTCGAATATAATTATAACCCTAATAATAATTGTAAATATTCATCTCATCTATAGTATCTAAAGCGCGCGTTGTTTCTTGCCTCTGCGTGTAGTAGTTAAGAGAGCCAGTTTAAGGGCGGAGAAGAGGGAAGAAAAAGAAAGCAAACTTGCAGCGCCGTGGTTTTAAGGCGCAACCGTGGTAGAGAAACGGAAAGGCGATATAAGCATGCGTGGCCATGATACGCACACGACAAACTGCCTTACAATATTTAGACTTGAGGGGAAGCTTCGTTAACAAACTATAACACGGCAATGAGCACTCGAATACGACGAGAGAAATAATTGAGACGTGGAAAATT